>NW_009953507.1:3744563-3808543 GCF_000747805.2 Chaetura pelagica | reverse complement strand
CCCATCTAGATACTCCTCCCTTTCTTTAGTGTTTAATCATCTAGTGTAATCTAATCTAATCTAATCTAATCTAATCTAATCTAATCTAATCTAATCTAATCTAATCTAATCTAATCTAATCTAATCTAATCTAATCTAATCTAATCTAATCTAATCTAATCTAATCTAATCTAATCTAATCTAATCTAATCTAATCTAATCTAATCTAATCTAATCTAATCTAATCTAATCTAATCTAATCTAATCTAATCTAATCTAATCTATTTTGCTCCCTAAGCATTTTCTGTTCAATTTCTACCTACAGTTATCTCTCTTTCATCTCCTTGAATGGGATCAGAGCATGAGTTCTATCACTCTTTAAATACAGAGGCTGAGAATCCCAGCTGGTGACAATATGTGGATGCTGCTCTCCAAAGAGTTAGCTGACAGCTTTGAGTATGCAATGACTAAAATGAGTTCTTTGAAAGCATTCACTGCCATGGTGTTAAAAGCTAAAAGGAAGATATATGTATAGAATTCTCCTGATTTTTTTTTAAGGTAAAATGTGTCCTAAGTTAAATCTGATGCAGATTTACTGTATATCTCGAAGGAACATCTTTAAATCGGTTCAGTTTTAAAAAGCAGTGTGTCTATGCATGTGTATACATACAAATATAAAAATACTAGAGAAACTTCATTGTTAAAAAAAAAGCAAACCTTCAGGAGATATTTAATGAGATCTTTCTTTTTTCAAAGATTTTTTCAAATTGCTTCCTAACTTCTTTGAGGGCTGGTTAGCTAAGAAATTATGTCTCAGAATATAAAGTAAAAAATGAATCTTACTTCTTCAGTTAAAGTAATAATACAATTATTCTCTTTCAATATAGAAAATGTGCAGAACCAGCAGTACTCCAAAGTGTGCCCAAGTAGAAGCACATTAAGAAGACATTAGCGGCATGGAGTCCAGAGCTGCATGCCAAGCATGGGGGGCTCAGGGCTTGTGCTCAGGTGGGCTCAGCTCTGCTCAGACAGCAAAGGGCAAATGATTAATTCTAAAAGTATAAAAAGGAAATTTTTCTAAGATTTCAAGTAAAATCCAACAAAGGTGATGGAAAATGACAGATAAATCAATAACTCTTCAAAATAGCTTCTCACAGATTCCAACAAACAAGGTTTGTTTAGGTAAGGATACATAAACACACATACTTTAACAAATTGCTGTGGGATACATTTTGGTTCTTTCAGATTGAATAACATTTTTTCAGCATAAGAGTCACAGATGTCAAACAGTCAGCGGCCTGAAGATTGGTTGCTGTCTTACCTGTGCGTATTATAAACCTTCATGGAAATTTAAGCTACAAGGCACATATTTAAAAGCACCTTTAAATGAGAAATGGGTCAATTATTTAAAAACAGTGCCTAATGGAACTGTTGTGAATAAACATGATGCCCAACACATGCAGGGTTGTGTCGTATTTCTCTAAAAAGAACAATGTTGCCTTAGAATGGAGATGGCAGCACATAGAATTTGCAAGTCAAAGACCCGAAAACCTAACTAGCCTAGCATAGCCTATCTTACCCTATCCTACCCTACCCCATATAGGTTTATAAACTTAATTCTTAACCTCAGCATGCCTGGAAACCTTCTGAAGAAGTATTCATTACTGTGACTATGTATCTGCCATTTTTGTTTCCCTCTGCTCTTCCAGGGGAGTGGTACGTGTGCAGCAGTGCTTTTCATTTCTTACCTGTGGATTTTTGGTCTTCTCTTCTCTTGGGCAGAGGACATAAAAAATGCTGTAAGTTCAAGAATTTGAACTTGACTAAGCATTTTGTAGAATGCACAACAAATTTACTCTTATGAGGGACCAGAGCTGACAATCCAGCTTCTGGTGCATACTCCATTTGACAAAAATTATGAAAGCAGATACAGATACTGTAGAAGTATTTCTGTGTGCATTTCATTTACACAGTCTGTTGCTGTTTCTGCATAGAAAGCAGTATAAAGGCACATCAATGGGGGTGGCCTGATGTGGAAAGTAAGGCTGTTACATCCAGATGCTCTGCTGTATGAATACAGTTACACTGCCATGGTGGCAGAACTGGGGTGTCTGCTGAATTATGTGCTCCATGTGGATTATCAGTTTCAGAGTTCACAAACTCTACTGCAAAGATTCATAGAAAGCCTGTGTTCTATATCCTTCTTTCATAGGAAAGCACTGGAAAATGATCCAGATGTGATCATGATGGCTTCTTTTGCTAGGAGATACGTGACTAATTTTGGTGCTACTTGGAATTTCTTAGGGATTGAAGATATCACATCAAAGTACCTCAGTAACCATTACCCTGCTCAGGATTGCAAAAAGCACTTAGAGCTGAAGTCAGGATTTTTCCTCCAATATGGGATGAAGGTTACAGCTCAGTAGCTGAAAAGAGAAAGTTCCTGAGTCTTCAGAGCCCACTTTCTGACATCAGTGAATAATGCAACAACACTCCCGGATGTGGTTTAAACTGGTGGCTTATAGACACATTCCTAGTTAAATGATCTTTCATGAGAGTGTCATGAGGTGATCCTGATCAAGCACCAGATCATCTTGCTGTTACCACTATGCTTGCAGTGAAGGACTGATTCAAACACACACCATTTTCAAATTAGTGGTACTCAGTTCCAAGCTATTTAATCAGTGTACCTACTTCATCACTGTTTGAATGCTCATCATGTAGCACATTGAAAATATGATTAATTAATGTGGGAATTCTCAGTGGTAGGGAAGGGAGGGAAAGGTTGGGATGGAGTTTCTTATCAGCTACTTCCCTGTAGTAGAGGGATTCAAAGCCTTTGGTATTTTCATGTTGATGATTAGACAAAATTCCAGTCTGAATGGAGAGGTTGTTCAGTCACTAAGATCAAATTACTTACACAGGACTGACAAGTGCCTTCAGGTGTCTGTACTCAGAGGTATGGTGAGAAAAATCAAGTGATTACATTAATATCTTAGAATTCAACTTAAGGAGGGAGTTGAAGTCTAACAAGTAATCCTGGATTATTTAAATTTATTTTTATTCCACTGTTGTCCAATGAAAAAATATATGAAGAATATAGGTAGTTCTTATTGCAACCAGAGCTATGTGTCTGCATCAGTGCAAATATATACACATCTAGTAGGCAAAAAAGGTGCATTGACAACACTCAAGTACATTTCTGAATTTCCCCAAGATTGATGATATAAATAGTTGTTACACTATTGAAGTATCTCAATTATGTGGCAGTCAGTTTCTCTGTAATCATCAATTATTTGTGTTGTCCATCAGACTGATGGACTTGGGACTGCAACATTTGCTGTAAAAAATGGAAGGATATGGATATCCATGAAGTGTGGTCATGTTTACTCTTTACTCAATGTGCTTCTAGAGAAGATAATACATTTTACACTGTTCTGGTGATGAATAGTGATGCTCTGCACACTTTCTGATGAGAATAAAAATAACTTAAAAGTTTTGTTTGTGTCTTTTTATAGTGTATTCTGACACAACTCAGTTTTAAAAGGCGAGAAATCCCACTACAAGCAAAAACTGTTGCTTGTTTGATTTTGTTTTAATCACAGGGGTAGCAAGCTTGCACTAACATGGAAAGATATGAGACAAGGAACTTTCTGAGGTCTACCTGATTTCCTGTTGCAATGCTAAATTGAGTGCTTTTCATGGTAAAATTAGCACTGTGGTATTTTCTAGGCAAAGAACAACAATTATTCTTTACTGATAACTTGCAGATGTCTGGTGTTCATTTTAAGTTCAGCGACAGCAGAATACAAATGGCAAGGCACCAAGCTTATTTTCAACATCCAGATAATAATACATAATAATTATTAGTTCAGATGTATACAAAGGGATATACATATTTCTCCAAGAGAAGTTTGCAGTACTTCCTTGGCAACTGCTTGTTTTAATTACTTCCCTATAGACCATATGAAGAAAACTGGAATGCTAAAGTGAAATTTTTATGTGTATCTCCATGGAGGCAAAGCAAGATATATTCCTTGAAATCACACCCTTGAAATAATTGTGTATGGCTTTGCAGCACTAGCTAATGTTAGGAAAGAGTTTCAGTGCAGAAAAACTATCAGAAGTACCTCAAGTAATTTACTAGCCATCATGGGTCTGATTTTATTCCTTATCATAAAAATATTTTGCAGCTGTTCAAGAGAAGAATGTACTTAGTCTCTGTAAAGGTATCAGCACTGTCTCTTGTAGCTGTTCCATGTGTGAAGAAATTGATTACTCCAGGCTCCTTGTATTCAAAATCAGGCACAAATGTTTTGCTGCTGTTAAGACTTCCCTATAGCTTTGTGGACAAAAGTGCTTATGTCTAGATTGTTATGATAAGAGTGGAAGAGGCTTTGAGGTGACTGAGTTCAGTTCCCTGCTCCTACAGGTTACATGGACCCCAAGGAGTGCCTCTCAATGCCTGGTGCTTGATGCATGCTCTGGCTGAACACCAGCACCATGCTGGGATGAGATGCAAAAATACATCTTCTGTCAGCTTCTTGCTTTCTTCACAATGCAACCTGACTGAAAAGGATTTTTAATGATGTGCTGTGACTAACATGTCCAGAATTAACCACTCAAAAAATAAGAAACTGCTTGTGTTGCTTTTATCCTATATACCTTAATTGTTCTAAGAAGAGAGTCAGTGAATAAACAGTATTGCTATCTGAATTTCTCAGTGAGTGGGCCCTAACCCACTCAAATTCTACATCCAGGATTACAAATTTACTTCATGTTGTTTCTTTGCTGTTTGCATCAGAGCATTTTCTCAAAACACTAATCAAGAACTTACCTTCATAACCTGAAGTGGAAAACATTGGGTCTGCTTCATTTGCAAGGAACTGAGTGAAGAACAACATTCACTTAAGAGACTGGACTTCATTACAGCTTGTAATTGATTGTTCAGATCATGGTTCCAGCCAATGTCAAGTGCACCCATGAGCATGCAGCAATTCTGCCTATCCTTAGGGATTTTGAAAAATAACTCAGAATCACAGTTTGAATACATTCAGATTATTATATATATTTAAAGCACCATCATTGTTCCTGGGTCATACTACTAGTGGGGAAAAAAAAAAGTAATTATTAGCTGGCGAATAATTAAATTATTTGCTTTGTACTAGAGCAGAAATGTGACAGTGACTGGTCTTTACATGACTGTCTTCTTCAAGGTGGAATTTCACAGATTTAACCCTGAAAACAGGTAGGCTTACTACTGAAAGTAACAGAACTGGCAGGAATGAGATCTCCAGAATTATTTGGATTAAGAGAGAAAGATGAAAGATGTCTTCATCCAGATTTTGTGGCCTACTGCAGGTTTTCCAGGGAAAGTCCTGTTCTGCATAACATGGCCACATACATCAGCTACTGTCAGTATCTGGGCTCTGCTCAGTAAATGCTAAACTTTACTGTAAAAGTTTTAATAGGTTCCTATATGGTATGTTTGAACTGAGACTTCTTCAAAGGCTCATGACTTGGAGAACCAAAAACTGGTTTTCATGTGAATGGTGAAAATCTGATCTGTCACTTGATTTTATGGCTCCGTTAGTTTCTCAATGAGAATACATAAGCTTCATGATTGGAAAGTTAACATACAAAACCAGTTTTTCCTCACCTCACTCTCTGAATAGGCTGAACTATTTATCTTGAAGCTTTCCAGTTTATTCCAGTCTGAGCCAGGTACTCAGAATGAAAAATGTTCTTTTAAATATTGAGATATAGAGAGAAGCAAAATAAAGCTACTGGGAAAACAGAAAAAATCAGAAGATTTGTGAAGTGCAAAAATATTTTTATAGCTTTGTCTTTCTGGACAAAAGTACTTAAGCACATTTACTTTGATAGAATCTTCTGGGTTTATTGCCTTATTTATGTGAATATTTTCTATGAACAGTGATGCAGAAACACTGACTTCATTAATGATACTTGCAGTTAATTTATTGGCAAAACATTTCTACAGGAACCCATTGCTAGCAATTAACTTTATGCTAAGAAAATCCTTGTGCCAAGGAGAAAAATAGCCGGAAACAATAGCTCTGGTTGTGCTAACCTCTGGTTGCGTTAACTGTGGCTCATTGGCCTCTCCGTTATTTAACAAAACAAATCTCCTAACTGAGCATTAGTCTGAATACCATCCAGTTTAAAAGCAAGAGCCATAATCAATGAAAACATTCAGATTATGTGCCAACAAAATAGCAGCACAAGAATTGGCTTAGCTTCAGTTCTTGAACCTTGGATTTACGTTCATAATCTAAACTGTCTTTATTATATTTGACAGTTTGTGTACGAATGTAAGAAAGCATCACAATGAATGTGCTAATCTAATGGAAAGGTAATTTACTAACTAACTTTATAAGGAAAGGTCTTTCTAGGTTAAATACATACCCAACCGAAAGGTCTAGTAGTGCTTTCTGGAATAATGATGGTACAATAATTTTTTTTTATCGTTTTCCAACCCCTGAGTATTTACTATATAAACCTTAGGGTTGTTTTTTTTTTTCTAGCTTCACATTAAATAGGGTATTGGTGTGCCTATATTCCTGTCTCAGGTGAATTTGTGTCTGTGAATTCTCAACATTTCCAATCTAGAATGATTTACTCTTCACTGAAAAGTTGTGCCTAAATCTTTTTCACATAGGGCTGTGAAGGACCATCCCTCAAGTGTAAAGGTCATCCCTTTTTAAAAGTGGAACCTCAAAATGGTGATACCCTCCAACATGTAAAGGGTCTTTCACGTGTTTCCATACACCATTTTGCTCATGGCTGTTAAAGCTATTGGAGAGTAGAAATAATCACTACAATAAGAGCTGGCCAAGAATGTGTTTTTTCTTGTACTACTGCCTGAAAGTTGCTGAAAGCCAATTCCTAAAACATAGGAATGCATCCCTATGCAGAATTTTGTTTACAATAAGAAAAAGAGAAGGATTTAAAAGTATCTGTATTTCTATGCCTGTCACCATGGAGTACAAATTTCTAGGATTAGTCATAAATTTCTAGCATTAGTCATAAGTTAGACCTAGTAATAAGGGGACATTCCTACCTATATTAGAGCCTGCAACGTATAATGTTTTTTTCTAATTACTTATCCAGTGGAGATTTCACGTGTTCTATGACTCTCCCTGAAAAGCCGGTTCTGGCTCATATTTTTACCTTATTGACTTTGAAGCTTATATAAGTGTCTCTAGTATTTGCCCAATGAATTGTACTAGTGCTGTTCCTATGTAGAGTTTCAATTTGTGGGAGATCTTACCCATTTGATATTCTGACTCTTCTCCTATTGAAGTTCTGTGAAAGCCCTGCAATTAATGCCAGGAGTAATAGGAGCTAACAATAAATGAGAGTGTTGGGGCAGTCATGAAAAAATAACTTCTACAGCACTTTTCCTTTGTCAGAGAAATAGATCTATCTCATTTTGTGGCCTCCAGCCTTTCTGAGCTCATCACAAGGTCTCACATACACATCAGAAAAATGTTCTCTGCATCATTCCTAAAATACACGTCCTTGAGCTTTACTTTATGAGTAAAGCTGGAGAAGACAGGACTACTAAACAAAATGTGACATGGGTAAATCAAGAGCTAAAGGGGAGATCGTGGTGGACCACACTGAAGGAAACCACAGGCCTTCCATTCTGGTGAATATGTCAAATTTTATTTAGTTCTTTTATTAATGTCCAGATAAAGCCATAATGATGTGCTAATGATAGTTGCATATGACATCACATTCAAAAAAAGAATTTAGTATAGTAGTGATGTCAGTTATTAATTGCAATATGTAAGATTTGGGAAAATACAACATTTGGAAAAAAATCATATCAAAGAGAACATAAGGAAAACACAGAATAAAAACAGGACCTAGACAACACTGAAACAGTGGAAATTAGACAAAACCAGATTCCAGTTAGAGAAAAACATGCCCCAAGTAGTCAACAGAACAGCCTTGAGGCAGGCCTGCAGGACACCTGCAAGACTGATGAAAGGAATGGAAAACAGCACTCCCCACAGCTTGTCATGGATACAGCCTTGAGCACCAGGGAAAAACATATTAAGTAATTTAAATCACTATTAATATATTAATGATCCATTAACATACTAAAATTCACACCCACAGGCTAGAGGGACCCCTACTAACAACAAGCTCCTTATTCTTTGAGCATGTGTAGCACAATTTTTGAGCATTGCCACTTTAAATGGAAGTGAGGGATTAGTTGACCGATCGTGTGTGTGAGTGATAGAATAATGTTAGAGATAAAGTTCCTTCTTATGTTTTTGGGTATAAATGTAGTACTTGTATTTTGGGGAACTGAGTTTGCTTTGTGCCCTTTTCTGAACAGAACTGGATATTAAAGCAAATATCTCAACTCTGTGTGGGGATTGGCTTCTTGAACACCAGGTAATGGACCCCACTTTTGGAACAACAGTAGATGTAAGAATATCATATAAGAAGAACATGATAATCTTGAGAACTGGAGGTGAAGACAGATGAGAAAAAATAACATTTTTTCAATAGAGGGCAAAACTGAAATTTCCTCTGCTTTCAATAGCTGATTAGATAGAAGTAGCAGGGAAAAAGAAAGAACTGGGTTTATCAGCTGACTACAAGATGTTTTGGGAAATAAGACTGTGAAAAAGTCCAGAGTTCAAAGCTAATATCTCTATGCTAGTTTTTAACAGCTAGAAGAAAACTGAAGCCAGAACACATGCCGTCTTCCTTCTCCAGCTGTGTTGCTTGCAGAGGTAATGACCCCTATCATGTTCCCAGCTGCTAATCACTTTCTTCTTCATATTGTGATGTGAGTGCATTCTAACTCATTATAGTCAAAGTGAGCCAGGTTGTCTTAAACTGTTTCAACTGAGGATGAAAATGAAAATTCCAGCTTACTTTGCCAGAAATAAGAGAGTAATCACTAAAGCAACATGGCTGGCATAATCTAAGCAAGTGGTAGTCTATCAGGATATACCTGACAAAAAGCAGAGCAAAAAAAATGGAGTGGTAACTTTCGGTTACCAGTAGTAATTTTTTGTGGTTCTGCATGGGGTGTGATTGGAGGTGGAAGATAAAGTGTAGCCATAAATTACAAGCACAGTGTACTAAAGCACAGCTGTCTTTGCATTCAAAGGTTACTTCTGAGAAAATGGGGAGGATAAAAAAAATATCAGAAGGACTGAAGAAGAAAAAAATATTTGTGGCTACTCGTAAAAAAACAGAGAAGGCATCAAATTATAGAGCTTCTAGCTTAATTTCAATTCCTGGAAAAATTTTTGATCAAATAATCAGACTTATTTCTAAGCACCCAGAAGACAACAAGGAGATAAATAACAGAGAGCATTGATTTCTCAGGAGTAACTAATGTAAAACTTGCTTGATTTCCTTCCATGACAGAACTGCAGGACCTGTGAACAGGGGAAAAGCAGTAGATATTGTATATTGACCTTCACAGGTCATTTGAAATTGTGTCCTGCAACATTCTCATAAGGAAACCCTGGAATCTTAGTCCAGATTAAAACTACCCAGTGGGTGTTAGGCAGTTTTGCCAACTCATATGGAGGATTTGGGAATATTTCACTGTCAAAAAAGAAGGAAGGGTCAGGTGGGAATATACAGTGTTTAGTCATGGGTCTAATTCTGTTCAATGTTTATATTAACAAATTGAACAGAAATAAAATTAAATGGAAAATACGTTTATTAAATTTGCAGATGTCACAAAACTGATAGACATTGTAAGGACAGAGGCAGAAAAGAAGTTAAAATTCCTTGACAAATTGAAGAAATGGCTTAAAAATTGGATTAAGTAAAAACACTTAGGTAGCAATAATCTGCAATGCAAAACCAGTTAAGAGAAACCAGAAACCAGCAGGCTCACAACAGGTTTCAAAAGGGAGGTCTGGGAGTTACAAGGGAAAATGAGGCAAAGTTTTAATGCCAATATTTGTATGTTGCACTAAGGGAAAAATGTGTACAAGCTGGAGAGATTATTTCAGAAAACAAAAGATCAGGATTATAAAAAAAACAAAACAACACAAAAAACTAAGAGAAAAGACTGAAAGAAACAGGAATATTTATTTAAATTGCAGCACTGCCTTCAGGTATCGTAAATAATGTTTACACGAGAAAATACCTACACTCCCTGTGAAAAAAGAGAACAAGACAAACAAGACAAATTCTTGAAGCAAGAATTACTTAAATAGAGGAGAAAAACTCTCATGATCAGCAGATTAAAGCACAAGAATCCTCTGCCCAGGAAGGCTGTGGAGTTGCACTCACATTTTAAGTATGGACCATTTGCCAGGAATGGCAGAGTAGGCCTTGACTTCAGGAGGGTGATGACATTCCCACTGAGTCTAATTTTTGTGTGATACTATGACTGTATAGCACAATAAAGAAATATTCTCAGAATTTTTATTTCATAAGAGCATTTTTTAAATGAAATGTTAAAGTAATTCAGTAAAACCCAATATGTACTTTGATATATGGAAACATCTCATTACAGAAATAAGTGTAGGCACAAGGAATTCTTGGAATTAATTTATTAATACTACTAGAATCTGAAACAACATATTGTCAGTATGGAAGTCTAAGTGAATTAAGATGAGGAGCTAATGGTAACTAAATAGAGTAGACTAATTTATTTTACAACTTTGGGAGATTCTCATGGGTCAAACTTAATGTCACTGTCTAAAATTTTGGAAACAGTAATAAAACAAAAACTATTTACATGCACAACAAAGATTACTGAAAATACTGCGAGAAAAAAGCATTCAGCTTTGCCAAGAAGTTAAATACATCATAAAAATAATTTTATTTAGAGAAATTTTCACAGGATCACAGAATCATAGAAGGGCAGGTTGGGAACGACCTCGAGGATAATCTGGTCCAACCTTTCTAGGTACTACTATAGTTTATATGAGATGGCTCAGCACCCTGTCAAGCTGAGACTTAAAACTCTCCAATGTGGGGGAATATACCTTGGGAGACTCTTCCAGTGTTTGACTGTCCTCATGGTGAAAAATTTACCTCTTGTGTCCAATTGGAATCTCTCCAGCAGCAACTTGTGCCCATTACCCCTTGTCTTTTCCATGTGATTCCTTGTAAATAGGGAGTCTCCATCTTCTTGGTAGCCACCTGTTAAGTACTGGAACTTGGTAATAAGATCTCCCCAAAGCCTTCTTCTCTCAAGGCTGAACAAACGGTTTTCTCCTCATATAGCAGGTCCTCCAGTCCTTTGATGATCCTTGTGGCCTTTCTCTGGACCCTATCCAGTCTGCCCACATCCTTTCCATAGAGCAGGGACCAAAACTGAATGCAATACTCCAGGTGTGGTCTGACAAGTGCAGAGTAGAGTGGGACAATGACTTCTTTATCTCTGCTGGTGATGCCCTTGTTGATGCAGTCCAGCATCCTGCTGGCTTTCTTTGCCACTGCAGCACACTGGTCACTCATGTTGAGCCTGTTGTCCACCAAGACCCCCAAGTCCCTTTGCACAGGGCTGCTGTCCAGCCAGGTGGATCCCAGTCTGAACTGTACTCCTGGGTTATGTGACCTTACACTTGTCCCCTCTGAAGTTCATAAGGTGTATTAACTTTATTAACTTTCACATCTTTATTAATGTCAGACTTATCCACTGTAAGAGCCTCTTGTTAAGTGGTAATGGTCTGAAGAAAAAGCAAAGCTTTTTTTTTTCCCTTTTACAATATAAATGCCATTAACTACCTCAAATTTCACGGATTCACAGCAAGCTATGATGAAGAGGTACAAGAGGTAATGGCTTTAAACTGGAAAAGGTTAGATTTATATTAGATATTAAGAAGAAATTATTCACTGTGAGAGTGGTGAGACACTGGAATGGGTTGTTCAGGGAAGTTGTGGATGCTCCACCGCTGGAAGTGTTCAGGGCCAGCCATGGCATTGCCAGTGTCTAAATTGCAACATAAGTATTCTCACACCAACTATTAATAGCAGAATTGTGGTGGGGAGTCCTTAACTGATCTGATTGAAAAGATGTTATTTGTATATTTTTTTCAGTGCAAACTATTGAACTATTGAAATATACTTGGTTAGCAAGTGACAGAAGATTTTTTTGTTTCTTTTTTAGTTTAAATGTTGAAAGTCATGACTGGATTTTCTATACTAAAAATATTAACTTTTATTTTCAAAATTACTTTGCAATATAGATTTGCACTAGCTAAATAGGAAAGTACATGTCTGTAATTGGGCAATCATGTTGTTGTTAATGAAAAAAATAGACTGACTTATGAGCTGTGCTGCCTATCAGGTCTGAAATTCATAAAGTCTCCTGTTCTACAAGAACTATAAAATGAGACAGAAAAAATAATAGAAATTTGCTTCTCCTTTATATCAGGCACTTGTTTATTTCAAAATTTATGTTCTAATATTCAAACTATTAACACATTCTTTAACTTTTTGAAAAGTAACTACTTCTCTGGATCAAGATCTGAGATTCATTTATATCTTGCTCCCCCCCTGACTTTTACCATTTGATTGATCAGACACTCAGATATGGACATGTTAAATACAAATAAATAATCTGCAAGTCTACACTTGTGATTGTCAATGTTCAAGGCCCAGTTATAAAATTTTATTCCTTCTAGTGAGCACAAAGTTGAAGCATTTTAGTTAACAGAAAAATGGTTGCTACAGGCTCTTTAGGTAATTTTTCTGAGCAATGTAAATGAATTATGCTTCTGAATAATAAAAAGGAACTAGTATAGTAGATGAAGAATTGCTCTTTACTACAGTGCTAGCAAAAACATCAACAAAGAAATTAAATAAATAATAGAAAAACCCACAAATTTACATTGATTTGCAGCTGAGCATCTATTCTGCCATGGTCTCATGCAATTTTACTTTTTCTTCTTATTTAGAAGGATAAAGTGATAGCATCTTTTTTTTTTCTTTTTTTCTTTTTTTCTTTGTACAGCTGGACTGTGTATTAAAAAGCATACAGCTTCTTCTGTCATTAGTAAATAATGAAAAAGAATAATTTTCATTAACCTTCTTTTGTAAACAAACCATACAGAATGTTTGTTTTGGTTTTTTTTACACATCACTCTTGTTATCATACCAGTGTATTATGCAATGGATACTATTCAATGAGAATGATAAGTTGTTATACCTCTTTAATTTTACATTTATGGAAAGGGAAAAACCTTTCAGTTCAATACCATATATTTCAGAGAAAATGTCTTCAGTGCACCTGAAAGAGCACTCTGGGTAATTGATTTCAGTTTCAAATTGAAGAAAAATATTATGTATTTCCCTTCTGTTCTTTTAGTTTTAGATGCATTCATGGATAAGGTTCCTAATCAACTTTATGCACAGACATATTCCTGTCCACTTACTTCATTCATCATCTAGTAACTTGCTTGTATTGGTTTGTATGGCTTACAATGCAAATCTAGATGCACATAAGTTTGTACGAGTTTTCAATTCTTTTATTGTAACACAAGACTTCTTTTATCTTAGTGTTGATTCAATGTCTTCAAATTTGTTGCTTTTACTATACAAGACTAGTTCACAGTAAGTCAAATATGGAATCCAGTAACTGCATTGTCTTCTATTCATTTTATCATAACTGTGATCATCACCTATATTTGATCATACAACACAATCTCTTTAACACACTTTGGATAAGAACGCAAATCCCCATCAACCTGATTTCCGCAGTGACCGTGTTGGCCCTGCTTATTGAATGCATGTATCCATAATATTGCATATTTTCCAAATCACTACACACTTGTACCAAACTTAGGCTTTACAAAGCAAATACAAACTGCATTGTCAGTTAGTCTGCACACAGATTAATGGCAGGTGCAAGAAAATAGCTGATATAAATACTACGTTAGATAGAGGAAATTTGATTTGGTGCCCTGAAAGGATAGGCAACTTCTTGTAATATAATTTTTATATCTAATTTTGCATGTATTAGAGATGGAAGCAGTATTTTAAACACACGAAAAATTATAGCTACACCTTACAACAAGGCAGAATAATTGTTAGATTGCAAATGTTGTGTGTCATAGCATAAATTAAACAATTTAGAATATGATATGGTAATATGTGTTCTAATCGCAGAGTGTGGTGTTTCATGCCTTCAGCACCATTATGCTCAAACATACAAACAGGCTGCTTAATCACTTACTTAGCTGCTTTTTTTTTTTTTTAATAGAATCATAGAATGGTTTGGGTTTGAAGGGACCTTAAAGGTCATCTAGTTCCAACTCCCCCTCAACAGGCAGGTACACCAGGTTTCTCAAAGCCCCATCCAACCTGGCCTTGAACACTTCCAGGGATGGGGCATCCACAACTCCTCCTTTTGGACTGAAGTGTATATAGTAATGTAGACATACTGATCAAATTATGTCTCAGTCTCAGCCTGTCTCAGTCTGATGTCTCAGTCATCTGTTTCATCCTGACTTTGAACAAGTGTTCTGCATTGAACTTTTTTCTTTGTGTGTTTTTTGTTTGGTTTTGGCTTTTTGTTTGTTTGTTTTTGTCTGTTTTGTTTGTTTGTATGACAATGATATTATTATTAACAACATTATCTTGATTAAAAGGTTAAAGACCTCACTCTAGACCTTGCTTATACCTTTTGTTCTTTTGTTCTTGTCATTCTACGGTCATTCTGTTGACTTCATTTGCTCTGAAAAACTATTGAATCAGTCTGTTCTGTAATGTATATTGAACTAAGTTTTAATAATTTTAGGTGTGTGTAAAATGTGACTATGTAGAAAGAACATCAGCAAAATCTAGTGTTGTCCCTTTTATTACAAATATTACATTATTAGATTAAATAAAATTTCTGGATGTACTTTTTTAGAGAGATATACTAATATGATCCAAAATTATTTTAGCAGAAAAAACACCTGAAAGTGTTTCAAGGGCAAGAAAGCGGCATTGATGGGGAGAATAGTGAATTATCATGAAATTAATTTAACACAAAGAATGCTAGTGGTAAGAAGATTAAGAAGAGACTGAGTCTGGATAGATGAATGTCTGTTAAAAAATTAAAAAGTAAACCATCTCAGCCTTTCTTCAAGGGTCTCAAGTAATCAAAAAGCATATAATGTAACGTAACATAACATAATGTAACATAGCATAATGGCCAAAAACTGAAAACAAGCTGCAATTAGAAATTATAGGTGATGGGGAATAAAAATGAGGGCATTTTCATGAGAATAATGATGGAATCCTTAGCACTTGAGATCAAAACTGAATTATTTTCCAGAAGATATTATCTAGCTCAGCCAGAAGTCATGCACTTGATTTGGGAATCACTTGGTAAAAATAATGACCTGTGTTATGCAGGGAGTCAGAAAAAAAATATTAAAATGGTCCTTTTTAGCCTTAATATCTATGAGGCTGATAATTTCACCATGATTTGAAGGCACTCAACACACAGGCAGATGAAGGCATACTAAAATAAAGAAAAAATGCCATCACAGGTCCCTAGAAGGTAAAACACTCCCTTTTGGCTTTAAGTGATATGCTAATGAAATTCAGAGCATGGTTAATTTCTAAGGTAGCCTTAAGCAGGAATTAATCTTGACTTTTCACTGCAGAGACTGCATAGAGTCCTGTTGCTACAGTTAAAATCACAATATTTGCAATCATCCAGTGAAGCTGATCTAAAAAAATTCCGTAGTTTTTCTTAGCAATTTGCACTGTTGTTTATACAATGACAAGGCAAACTTAAGTCTGGTCACTTCCGATACTCATTTCTATATGTTTCTGCTCATTTACCTCCTGTGAATGAGAAAAGTTCAGATTTCACTAAGCTAGACTCAAGATTCTGGTTGGTGAATTCGGAGATACTCACTTTGGAGATAATGCAATATTTTACTCCACAATTTTGGATCTATTCTTTCAATTTTAATTTCATGTAAAAATTACTTTTCTAAGTATAATTCTTTATTTTTACTAATTACTCAGAAACATAAAAAAAATAAACCCTCAGGGAGGCATAGCTGCAGAGTATCTAATAAGGACAAGCATAATACAAACCTGAAAACATTTAATTTTAACTCACAATATTATTCACTGGTGCTCTGGACCAATGCAAAATATCTGCAGCACTGAGGCTTCATAATGACCAGTGGCAGGTACCAGTCAGAGTTTACTTTTGAAACTGCTTACTTACATCAACTACCTTTGTATAGAGATCTCAGTGGTACTGAAATCAAGGTTGTGTGAAAGACCAGTCCTCAGATCCTGGCATCTCTGTAATTTATGGACTTCATTTTGATCCTGCCTCTTGCCCGTCTTTGCTTTCAACTGTCTGCAAATCTGGGACATGACTGGCTGAATATTTTCACATTAATACTATTTAAAGTTCATTTGAGCCATTGGCTTTGTCCTTTCAATGGGCTACCTAGTTATAAAAATTTTTTAAAAACCCAAACATATCAATCTCAACAAATACTTACTGCAAAGAATCCCTTCTATATTATTCTTGCAATTATTTCTGGAAATAAAATTTACTGGGGTAATAAACTTCATGAATGATGCAATTAACAACAACATTTATTAAAAAAACTCAGCTTGGAAAATTAATAAGATTCTTAAAAGAAGTGGAAAGTTTCACAAAAGGTGTGTTATCTTTTTCAACATCCTGAATCTATACTTCAGTGAAAGCTGAGTTTTAATTTTACAATATAGTGGAATCTCTATCACAAAATGGTCTCAGGAGTCTCCAAACACGTCATTGCCTTTTGTATTTTCCTTTAAACTATAAGATGTTCAAATCAGTGACACTCTTTACTTACTAGATGTTACATCTTGTAACAAGCTCTGTTTGTAGTCAGGTAGTGTTAGTAAGTTATAATTTCACAAATCTCTTCCAATACCATGCATTTACTTCTCTTTCTGATTAGATATGAATGTAGTATTAATAAGGAAGTGTTAAAATGGAAAACCGTGCTGGTTTAACTGTGAAGGCAACAAAGCTTAACACTTTTGCAAGACGCATGTGTACTGCATTTATTTCCTAAAGATAATTAAATATTCAAAGCACTGCCTCTGAATGTTGCCTAGATTTTGAATATATAAGAAGCATTTAGCCTCACCTATAGTTCACCTTCTTTTGCTGATTCCTATTACAGTAAATGGCATTTTCACACATCTCAGTAATTTTCAAAGGTCATTTTATTGGCTCAAAATACATGAATTACAGAAATACATTACATAATCCATTTGCATTTGCTCTGCACTTAGTAACAGTCCCAGTTACTTATACTTTACTTAAAATGCATATGTATGGCATAGCAAATGATTAGGCCAAGATCTTCAATTAAGCATGTATGAAATATGGCTCATTGCCAAAGTCTATTAGGATTTTTTAAGACAGCTTGTTAAATGATGACAGAGAGATGAAAAACGTGGCAGCTACAATACTGAGAACAAAAAAATAAATAATTTGTAATACTTTTTCTTTTCTCTTCCATGTGTGCCATATCACAAAATGCTCGTCAATTTCCAGCTACTGATTCACAGTAGAATTTGTCCTTTTGTTAAAACACTCCATTTTAAGGCTTTTGGTTTATTAAATATTAAAATAAGCCTTTAAAATGGAATAATTTTAAGGAAAAGTATATATATCATAGAAATCTAAGGATATTTTTTCAGAAAAATAACACCTATATTTAAATACCTAATAAAATGGCAAGAGCACTTAGGCTGAAAACCCAATAGCTAACATTTTACTTTTTGTTTTGTTTTTTTTTGCCTGTTAAAAGGCTTGGGTTTTCTCTTTTCTAGTGGATTTTAGAGTCATTGCCTATTACTATAAAATCTCACTAGAAAACACTAGATACTTGATACCAGTTGACTTTTATTAATGTAGTAAAATAATAGTGCATAAAATCCTCATGTCTTATAGTAAATTACAGCAGATACAGGAGGAATATGAAATTCTTAGTATTTCTAAGACACTGAAGATTGTACCTTCTGTCGATACTCCTTAAGAGTCAGGTTTTACTTAAAGAGTCTATATTTTCATTCAGCAGAGGTCTGTGATTTTTTTTCATTAGTCCATTGTTGTCTTGAGGTAGAGATGAACATATACTCAAGTGCTCTAACGTACTGAAATCCTACTTGCTGTTTTTCATGCTGTTAAGTGGAAGAAATCACATGAGGTCTGTGCACATAGCTGAGCAATGCTCAAATTGCAATAGACATTTTTCAATGGGAAGTTGAGCTGGCACATGGTTTTCTTTGCTTCAAGACACTTTTCAAACTCTCGGAGGACTGCTTGTTGCTGACACTCTTTATTTGTATTGTACTTCTAGTGGCTACCAAAGGCATTTTGACTCCTTTTCTGCCTTTCTCTTGAACAGGTTTTTTTGCACTACTGGAAAAAAAAGCAAAGTAAGCCAGAGATTTCAGTAAGTTCTGGCTGGGTTTTGTGATTTATTTGTTTTCATTCCAGTTTAAAAAAAAAAAATTAAAAAAAAAATTTAAAATGAGGAAAGAAAAGAATGAAACATTTGCACAAAGAAAGACACTTCATATACTAGCTGCATATTTTTTTAAGTGTCCACTGAGAAAGTTCAGAAACTAGAAACATAACAAGTCCAGCTTGGACTCATTCATGTTTAATAGGTCTAACTTCAGAAGGGTCGATGAAGCGTTTATGTAAACCCCTCAGGCAGCTCATAATTGGCTATGTTAAATGAATCTGAATATATTTTGAAAATACAATAAATATTCAATGCTTTGAAAAAATCTGGCTGAACTTGTAAAAAGTCACAAGGGTATTTTTAGAAGTTTGCATTGCTACAGTGTGATTACTACAAAACCTTATCATAATTATAGTAAAAAATCACTGCTATGAACAGTGCAACTCATTTAGCTGAGATACAAGCTGTGTGGAAGTGAGCTGAGACCTAGGCAACAAGTTACAGACATTGGTTATAAGTTGCTTCCTGAACTGCTAAACTGTGGTGTTTTGGTGTTTGTTTTTTGTTTTGTTTTGGTTTGGTTTGGTTTGGTTTGTTGTTTTTTTTATTAAAATATCAATAATCAAGGGAGGAGGGACAAGAATCTATGATTATTCCCTGATGAGTACTTAATCAGTATGTTAAATTCATGTTTCTTGCTCTTTGCTCTTGAGTGTCCAATCAGTACACTAAATCATGACTCCCTTTACATCTGCATTTCTTGCATGCGTGACTAGGACTGGGTAGCTACAACAGCATCAGAAGAGACATGTCTGTCAAAGCCTACGTCCTGGCAGCTACAGCTCCTGCCCAAGCCAAAGCAAAGCATGCTAATCACGAGGCTACAAAGCAAAGAGCTGTTGGTTCCCATTGCTTGAAAAATAAAAGGCCTTGCCCATTAGTTTGTCCACCCAGAAAACAAAGCTCTTGGCTCAAGCAGAAGGAAATATGCAGTGTGTGCTTCGTCTCAACTAACTTCTGATGAACCTAAGTTCAGATAATTGCATGATGTAATAATTGTCAGAGTTGGAAGGGACCTCTAGAGATCATCTAGTCCAACTCCCCTGCTAAAGAAGGATCCCCTAGAGCACCTTACCCAGGACTGCATCCAGGGGGGTCCTGAATATCTCCAGAGAAGGAGACTCCACAACCTCCCTGGGCAGCCTGTTCCAGTGCTCTGTCACCCTGACAGTAAAGAAGCTTTTCCTTTGTTCCAGCTTTCCTATGTTCCAGCTTGTGCCCATTGCCCCTTGTCCTGTCACTGGGAACTACTGAAACCAGTCTGGCTCCATCTTCCTTGCACCCATCTAAATGCATTTTCTCCAGCTACTTTGCAAGCAATGGGAAAACAAAAAAGGGACTTCTAGAGAGCAATTCTTCAGGGGTAACTCACACCCCTTAGTTTAATTTTCACTTCTTTAATTTTAAAAGCAACTTCTGTGACTAACTCAGACGAATGTTTAAGTACTGTTGGGCTCCTTGAATGCCAAAGCTCCAGAGAAGTACTGAAGTGTTAAACAGGCAATATTTCTGCTTGCCTTTCCAGAAGTGACTACTTTTTTTATTGACAATAAAGGGACTCTGAATGCCTAGTTTGAGTGCTGTGGTGCTCCTATGGGGGCTGGGCCCTTGAACCTGGCTTTTAATTCCAGTACCACAAATTGGTACTATAAAAAAGACACCAAACTCATTCCTCATGTTATTGTGCTTTTGCTGGCTGATTGGGAAAATGAGCAAACAAAAGGTATAGTTAGTGTGAGGTGTTTTAACAGATTATTTGAACAAGTTTGGTAAATATATAACTGCACAGGAAATTGTACTATGGTTCTGCTAAATATTTTATGGGAGCAATGTTTGAAACCCAGTTTTTCCCTGTCAGCATTCTCAAGTCAGCATAATTCTATCCATGGCTATAAAGAATATTCCCTAAATCCTGGAAGAGATGGGAAACAGCATTTCCAAACTACCCTGGCATTGCACAAAGACTAGCGAGATTAAAACAACATTCTGCAAAGCTGTCTACTTAGTGTGAGTTTAAGGCATCTGAAAAGTTCTACACACTATTGCAGTTTTTGCTGTGATGGGCATGTAAAGAATAGTAGTACTATCATATAACTACAACTTAAGGGAAAGATTTACCAGTCGGCACTGCTGTTTTAATGTTATAGTGTAATATTGACCAACAATATCTTTCTGTTTTAAAGAACTGGTAAACCTGTATGTTGTACAGGATATTTGAAGAAAGCTGATTAAGTTTACCTTCAAATTATTAACAATATCACCTATTTGTTGCAATGACTCCACATTCTGATTTCTGCCTTCCCAGGTTCAGTTCCTGGTTTCCTGGCTACGCGGCTGTATGTGCCAGGTGCAATGCAGTGGGGAGCCACAAGGATAACTTTAATATTTAAAATGTTTATGCAGTCAGAACATTTAAATTTCAAAGGTGTTCTATTTCCTTTCATTTTCCATATCTTTAAATGTTGTGTCCTTAGTTGTTATAATTCCCTCCATTTAAGCGTCAGGTCAAGATTTGCCAAACCAGCACAATCATTCTACAAATATACTAGAAGTTTCCATACAGAAGGAAAAATTAAGGAAAATATTATTAGAAGTGATTCTCAAAGTGTTTAAGGTTGTGTAACCTGCTGTATAGCCCTGTTCAGGTACCAAACAGCAACTGACATCACACATATAGGAAAATAAAAAAGTAAACTTCTGCTTATGCAGTTTACTAAGTAATTTGAGCTGCTGCACAACAGTTAGCCTCTGATTAATGTATTTGTTGGAGCAGAGTAGATATAGATGATTATGAACTTCATGCATTAAATAATTATCCAGCTTTTCAGCATGAATCAGACCTTAAAATGATTTATGAATAAAAATATTTCAAGAGAAATAGCACAAGCTTAGATCATGCTTTGAGTTTGCTGCTGCTTAAGAGTTCTGACATTGATTTTAAGAGGTGTTAATGGATGGTGCAAACTCACCATTCATTTCTGGGAGGCTCCTCTTGATCATGCTGGACTGCCAGGCCTGAGCTCAAGGGCAGGAATTTCACATGAAATAGCTAACTGCCCTTTACATTCAGTTCAGTAAGAGACTCCCGTAAGATAATTTGCATTTTTGCTTTATATGTTAGCCTCTGTAACTTCAGGCTGGGCTCAGTAAAGGGTTTTAGCTGCTGAAGGAGCTCTTAAACATAAATAAGTGAAACTCAGTACTGTATTAAAAAAAACCCCACTATTATTCTCAGCTCCCTTCCAAATGCAGCATTGTCCAAAGAGCTATGTGTTAATTTTTATATATATATATATTTTGCATTAGTTTCATAGGCTTCTAACAACCTGTCTTCAGGTTTTTATAGAAATGTTCCAAAATCTAAATGGTTCTGAACAGCTCAGTATCAGTCACTGTGGTGATTCAGGATTTGTGAGCTCACCCACCTTTATTACCCAAAAGGTTCAATTCTCAGATCAGGTTGTCACCTAATTTGCTGCCTTCCTTCTAAGTGTAGGCTGAGGAGCTGCCACCTCACTTTTAGAAGTAACTTAGCAATTAAAGCACAAACAAGAGAAAAAAGGACTCTGCCTGGAGTGATTAAAACCTGTAATACTGACCTCCAAGCATGTATCATTCTCTTGCTACTCCATTTGAGGATTAGACTACACATTACTCATGCCTTCACTGAAGTCTGTCCACATTCTGTTCTGGTTTGGTTTGGTGTTTGACTAGTGTCAAATTAAATTATTATTTTTTCCCCAAGTTGAGTCTTTTTTGTGGGCAGATAAAAAATTAGGCTTCAGTAGTTTGCTTAGCATTAGTACACTATTGATATATAGTTTATGGTACAGATTTTTAAGAGAAAGAGGCTCTGGCTAATTGGGGAATAAGCACAAGATACAGTAATGGTTTTAGCTGGAACTTTTGGACTTAATACTAACATTATTTAGGCATCAGTTAATTTGGTTAACAACCTGTAACATTAACTGCAATAAGAACATAACCATGGCAAAGATGCTCTAGAACTTACGTATGTTTAAATGAGTGCTTTGTATAACCAACAAGGAGATTCACTACAGCATTAACCAATACTATGTGAAAATGACAGCAAAATTAAACTATGTATTAGAAAAAAACACACATTTAGCATATATATCAAAAGGGTGATAATTCAGAAAATGTCATTTATTAAGGCCAGGCTGTCTTCTTAATTGGGCCAGGTAAGCAAGGTCTGAGGATGGAACTAGATAGCAAGCTGCTGACAGATTTTGCTGTGTGAAAGTGCTTAATTCTAACACTATCCATAGAATAACATAGTGCATTTTTGTCAGATTCTGCTAAAGTAAACCTCCAGCTTCCTGCAATGATTTCAGAGCAACTGGACAATCTCAAACCCAGCCAGAGTCAGGTGTGTTGAATAGGCCTTATCTAATCCATCAATCAACACACAAGCCCAAGACTTCAGGGAAGTATCACACACTTCTGTTTATGGTCCTTGCTGCAGGGGAAAAACACTCCATCTACCCGGTTTTGAACAAATTAATACCAAAGTGCTTTATTGACTATCAATGACACACAAATAATCGGCCATCAGTGAACTACAGACTGAGGATCAGTAATGTAATTGTAATATAACAGTAGTAGACCCAAAATATGAATTTCACACAGACAGACACACCCAGCCCACGGCCACGCGGGGCAGCGCGGCCGGGCCCGCGCAGAGCGGGCAGCACCGCCCCCCGCCCGACCCGTTCCTGCCGGGGTCTCTGCCCCGTTACAGACCTTCATGTTCCTCCTGTGGTGTTTCTCAAGGTGACCCTTTCTTTGTTTCAGAGGCCCTTGATAATCCCGTGGTAACTGCTTAATCAGTGTGATGATTCAACTTCCTCTTCCTCGATCTGGGGAAAGTACCATCCAGAATAATTTGGGTGTCCAGTTCCAATATTCCTATATCTGTTAATTTGTAATGTTAATAAATTAACAACTGTTGATACCCAGGGCATTTTGCCAAGGGTGGTCTATGGGAACACTCCCCATCCCTGGGCTGTGCTTTCACAGGTAGGACACATCACCAGGAATTGGCTTGGTAGCTACAAAGTATATGCACTGCCGGGACTAGTTCCTTAGCCAGGCAGTAAGTTTTAAAGAGCAATAAGCCTTTCTGAGGCATAGATGCTAGGGCTGGATAAAATCTAATAAATTTTCTAGGCTGTTCCTCCGCGAGCACTGAAACGTTCCCCAGGGTGCACTGTGCTGTGTTTTCTAAGACTTAGCTCAGTGCAGCTTTACAGGTATCATGCAGTGTGCCTTCTTGACCATATTTTGTTTATTTTTTATATCTGGTTTGTATTCAGGTACAAATATAAAATGAAGACAATAGCTGTTTTCTGAAAATTCCTGGTAAAGCCCACTATTCTCAGGTGTCCCTTTGACATGAATACAAAACACAATCAAATAGTAAAACAAATGCCATGAATAATGTTTCATCTAGCGTGCAGACCTGGCAAAAGAAGAAGGAAAATGCCTGCTGGCAATAGACTGTTAGCAGAGGGACAGCACGGACCTGAAAAGAACACCTGTAACAGTTATATATTTCCCCAGTATGAGATATGCAAAACCAATTCTAGTGCTAACATTTAGAATTATCTACCTGAAAGAAATAAAATAAAATAGTAACTGGCAAATAAAAATAAAAGCATGGAAGAAATGCTTATGCTTGCATGTGCAGCTCTTCCAATTGCATGCAAAATGTGGATAGCTGCCCAGACAGAGCCAGGCTGTGTACTTTGAGCCTCCTCCAGGCATTGCTTTACTTTTGGACAGGTAGACTCTGGCTTTTTGTTCCTTATTGGCACCTGCTGTGCAATGAAATACTCCAAATGAGCTAGGATAGCTTCAAATTGAAAGAGCCTGCTCCAACTGAGGCTAGGGGAAGATCAGCTTTGGATTTCTAAGAAAGTAGGGTAAGTTCAGAAAAAGTTGAAAGACTTGAGTGTATACAATTTTAGTATAATGTCTGCAGATCTATTGCGAGTTTTGGTGCCACTTGCACTTTAGGACATATTACAAAGGACAGACCATTACAAATGGAAGGTCCTGCAAACCACCTACTTGTTTGGGGTATTTTTTGTGTGTGTTGTTTGTTTTGTTGTTGTTGTTGGGTTTTTTTGCTGTTGTTGTTCATTTGTGTTTGTTGGGTTTTTTCCTTTTTTTTACCCCAGAAAGCAAATTCTTATCGTATTATGATTTTTTATTAATGAGAAATTATTTCAGTTCCCTTCTCTGTTAAAAAAAAAAATGAATCAGCAGGGAGTCACTACAACTTCTGAGCTGATTCAGATATAAATGTTGTTTTTCTATGAAGAAAGGAGTATTCACTGAGTATTTGCCTCAGCATTTTGTTACTAAAAAATGAAATAAAACTAAAAGCCAGTGCAGTTCATTGTCTTTTTTTATTAGTATTATTTTTATTTTTATTTCCTTCCTCTAAGGAAAAAGGCTTGAAGAAAGCAAGTGGTTTGATTTTAAAAACTGCTGCTTTTCTGACCTTTTCTTTCAAAAAAAACCCAACCCAAAATGCAAATGAAGCATATTCAAATCATCCCTCTTCCCACAGCCCCAAAGCCCCTCACCAAAGCCCAGAGGAAGGCACAAAAGGTGCAAGGCAGTATTACATTTTGTTTTTTTTTCTTGGTGTTTATCAATTGACAAAACCGAAATGTAGCAGAAGAAAAAGTGGAGCTGTCTGCTTGTGCACATACCATGATCTCTTGAATATTTTGTACTAACTCAGCATATGGAATTTCAGGCAACAAGGGTAGAATGAATCAAGTCTCTATGGTAAGGATTCAAAGTGAAAACTGAAGAGGGCAATTTTCCACATTTGCAAATTCCAAAGCTGCTTAGAAATTCACAAGTATGATTCTGCTTTTCAACACCAAACTTCCTACACTGATTTGCATCATCTTTGGGAGAAAAAAAAAATGGAAGTAGAGTTCAGCCAAATAATTCTTAACAGAAATAATATTAAATATTCTGCAATAGGAATGATACTGAAAATAAGTTTAAATATCCAAAGTTGGAAACCAAAATTACAGCATAAATAAGGATAATGTTGTAGCGTAAACACAAAGAAAATCAGTTCACATGAATAATGCAATGCTTACTTGTTTTTACATAAAAATTTTATGTTAGACAGCAGTAAATTTCCTTCTGTCTCTCTCTGTTCAGAAAAGCAATGCAGTTCATCAGTCTGAGAGCAGAGGAGCAGCTGTGTAGGGTCAGAACACAGGCTTGTCTAGCCTGATATTAAGTTTGTAGCAGCAGTAACCAGAAAAATCTTATAGAAAGATTAAGGGAAAATGGAAAATATTATAAAGTAATTTTCCTTTTATATCCTATCAATTTCTGACAATCATGAGGATTAAGAACTTCTGAGCTGCAGGTTAGGCACAACTCATTTTTAATAGTTGCTGATGGACTTTTCCCCATATAGCAAACTAATCCTTTTTTCAATTCAACAAAACATTTTGTGACATTCTTTTGTCTGAGTTGAGCTTGTTGTAAAATAATTTCACTGGTTATGGCCAGGTTTCTGTGGCATGGGAAATAGTGAATAATCATAACCCATTCTTTTTTCTTACCCACACATTAGACAGTGTATTCCTGCAGTAATTGTCTCTTTTCCAATAAGGAAAACTAATCTCTTTAGTCTTTCCTATTTGGAAATATTTTTGAATCTCCATTGTTGGTAATTTTCTAGGTTTTCTATATTCCTTCTAAGATGGGAAGGTTAAACCATGTGCCGTTCTTAAGGGGTAGAACTAATCTTTCCTAGGGAAGATAGTGAGATTGTTTACAACTTGTGTGTTTAGCCACAGCTCATTATCAGGACTCTTCTTCAATCCATGGAGAAACACTGGCATCTCTAAAATTGTATCACTTGATATTTTTGGATGAGGTGACTTACTATATTTATGTTGCACTTTTTTGGTTTTGGTGGCAAAATTTGAGCAAACAAAATTACATCCTAGAGCACACTTACAATATATTTATGCAGCTGATATGATGAATATTTTCTAGTTTGTTTTCAGTGATTTTATTAACGTTATCTACATTTGCCTTGTCTTTCAACAGCTATCGAGTGATGAGCAATTTCTAACAGAATGAATGACAAAGGTTTGTTAGTTTCTATAATAAATTCTTACTGAGATTTTGTTTGGTTCCCCTAAAACAAAACCACAAATGAGTAGTGTCAGATAAAATTACATGTCTTTAACTGTAAACTGAAAGCAAGATTTCACAGTAGGATCCACTAGAAAAGCCTTATAAAAGTCACCAAATATATTCTATAATATTTTTAGGACAATAGATACTCCAATATGTTGCTATATACATTTTTGTGTATATTCATTATAATATTTTATTTATGTGTTGAATTTCATACCAGCAATTATTTGGTTTTGTTGAGCATTTAGCAATTCTGAAAGTATCTAGTTTAGACTTGTGTGTACTGTATTTATGTAACTCAAAACAATAGGAACAACAATCAAGGAAAGAAGCTGTATTCTCTCATATCTTCACATCAAAATTCATATAAAATCACTATCAGAAGAGTGTTCTTTCCTTCCTATTAAAGATATTTTTAAAGATTTTTCTTGGGCAGCCATTCAGCAGGAGGAACAATTTCTGGAAACATAAAATAACTTAATCACAGAATTGCACTGAATTGTTACAGTTGGAAAAATGACCTCTAAGATCATTGAATCCAACCATCTACCTAGGAGGAAAAAACCCAAACCAAACCAACAACTGAAAAAATCCAAACACCACCAAACAGCAACACAACACCCACCATGCTCTCTGCTAGAGCATGCCCTGAAGTTCCACATCTACATGTTTTTTGAATAACTCCAGGGATAGTAACTCTACCATCCCTCTGGGAAGCCTGTTCCAGTGCCTGACTACTCTTTTGGTAAAGAAATTCTTCCTAATATCTAGTCTAAGCCTCCTCTGGCATAACTTCAGGACATTTCCTCAAGTCCTATTGTTAATGGGCTCTACCTTTCATACTGGGTGCTTATGTGGACACATTTTTCATTTCTATGCAATGATTTAAGGAAAAGGAACTTGAGGAAAAGCAACTGAAGAGTAATATTTTTCAATTATACTCAAAGTGGTATATGGTTACTATAGGATGTATGGTAGCTATACATATAGTTAAACAGGAAGTTATACATAACTTCATTCCATTCCATGATGAATTCATTTTGAGTTTGCCACTGATCTTTATGGGGAAGGGACTCTCAGAAGAGAATAACTATTTATTCTTATATATAATTTGGTTTTGGGGAGTAGAATGTTGGACAAAAATAGTATGTGAAGTTTATGAAAACTTTTGGATTAATCAGAATTATAGTAACACTTCCAAGGGATTGCTTTTAAATCTTAGTTCTCAGAAATTATCTTTATAAATTAACGTGATTTTTGGGGCAGAAATGACTAGGGATGAATGAGGCTAGACCAGGAGTATGTAACTGACTTTATTGTCAAGATTATTTTTAAAAGGACAGTAGGAGAATGACATTGAATGTTTATGAAACAAATGAGGAACACAAATGAAACACATATGAATTATGATGTACTAGTGAAAAGAAATATTTTTTGTGTTTGTTATTTTCAAGTTTCTGTATGTAGATGTTATAAGATGTCAAATTTTTTTAGGATCAGCCTGACTGCAGTGGGTTAAAAGCTTTTCATATTCAGGATAGTATTTCTGACACAGATATTTCTGACAAGGCTTGCATGTTGCAATTGTAAAAAAGTAAAGGAAAAAAAAATAAAGAAACTCAAAGGGTTAGTTATAGCTCTTCTGAAATGAGAAGAGAGTCATTAGTCTCAGAATTTACAACTCAGATATAATTTTCCTCTTCTAAAGGAGATGGAACTCCAGTACAGTCCTTTCTCAAAGAAGATTGACATGCTCAAAGAATGAAGGAACAAAGACGTTAAGAAAATAATATGTTATATCTTTAAAGGCAGATGAAAAAAATTGATGATCTTTGGGAATGAACTGGAGAAGAGCAGCTTTTTCATTTCCAATCTGCAAGACATTTTACTGAGTAAGTTGAAACACGCCCAAAGTAAACAATGTCAAGATAAAAAACCAGGGAGATATCAAACAGGAGCTTTTCATAAGAGAAGATACATTATCTTTTAAGATGAAATAGAATAATCAGATTTTTAAAGGACTATTAAATGTTCTGTACAGGATTAAGCTGCATTATTAAACATTAGTTGTTTATTCAATAGGATGAAAAATGACCTTCCTCTCTTTTAGTCCAGGGATCCCCAGTTTCACACTTGGAATTTTTTCACATTATCATACAAATGCTCTACCAGACATCTACCTGTAAGCATGCATGAGCTTCCTGTGCCCTCCTTGATCACTATTTTGGAATCGCTGATACAAAAAGCCTATTTGATTTTGGAAGTGAGAGGTGACATCCATGGGATTTTAAGTTACAAGCAGTAACTTGGCAGCTTTCCACCTCCCTAGCAACTGGCACCCTCCCTGGAAGTGTTCAAGGCCAGGTTGGAATGGGTTTTGAGTAACCTGCTCTAATGGTAGGTGTCCCTGCTCATGCAGGCAGCGGTTTGGTACTTCATGATCTTAAACGTCCCTTCCAACTCTAGTCATTATAGGATTCTATGAAACCCCCCCAATCATTGTCAACATGATCTTTTCAATCTTTCTGAAGATACATTTAATGTTTGTTTATTATTTTGATCATGAACTGAAGTAAATTAGAGTAGATCATCTTGAAGCATATCACTAGCCAAGAGCAATTGCTTATTTATTGCAAGGAATATCGATCTTCAACTGTTTTCAATTTTTTTAAACTATCTTTTACTTATCTTGCTTATTCATGGCTAGAGACAGGCTTATATGACTCATCTCATGCTAAATATTGCAGCATTGTTTGCCCTAAGCATTTCTTCATACTGAGTTCCCTACAACTCCACATAAAGATTCAGTTATTGAAAAATTGTGTGTTTGCATTGTTAAACTGGAAAAATAAAATTCAAATAATTTTTTTGTGTATAGCTATTAACAGAGAAGGCAGCTGCTTTTAGAAAATGTATACAGCAAGCACCAAGAGAGAGAAATAATTTGTATAGGTATGAAGTGGCCTACAGAATAAAAGAACTATATAGTGATGCCACATTTTACAGATCAGTATTGAGTGTTACATTTATTTACTGGTAGTGAAGTGCTGGAGAATTGAATGCTTTGTTTCTAAGTGTTAAACCGATACTTAAGTGTTTTGAGTTTTTGTTTGTTTGTTCATTTGAGGTTTGGGTGGTCTTTATTATTATTTGGTTTAATTATCTCAGTTTCATAGAACACTATCAATTTAATGAGTTCCTATGAAATAACTCAGCTATCCACTGACCAGCTCTAAGAGTCTTTCACAAGACATAGTCTGGAGTTAAAAAAATGGCTCTATTATTTGGGACAAAGTACATAAAACTAATGATTCATAAATATATTACTTTGTCTATAGATTTTATTAAAGACTGACTAAACTAAGAACCTACTCTTCTTCTCTACAACACATACTCTTGTATCATCTACTGACATCTGGAATCAAGAAAAAAGAAGTGTACCCTACAACACTCAAGAAATTCCTACTATACTAAGCACAGAATAAAAAAAAATCGATAGATATAATGGATGTATTAATAGGATTACAAAATTTGTCAGACATTCTGGTATCTTGTCTAATTAATGTGAGAAACTGAAATTTGTGTAGTAGTCTACTGGAACAAGAGAAAACAAAACAGCATTGCAGTAAACTTGAAAGAATTGCTGTAGTCTATTATGTTTGTCACCACCTAACACACTTAAGGATAATTTATTGGAAAAAAGACAGTAATTTGAGTTTCAGGTATTCCAAATATGCTCATAGTCTTAAAAAAGCAGCAAATACTGGACAGTACTAAGCTACCTCCATGTATTTACATTACACCAACTGATGCCATAAGGGATCTATCTATGTGCTGTGTAGGCATCCAGATCAGCTGGACACCTAGACTTCCTCTCCACTGTAGACTGTAGTCTATCCAACCTATTTCAGATGTTTACTTTAAGAAGAGATCAAGTTAACTGTATAGTGGTCTATTTGATTTCCCTGACTGTAAGTGAGCTGCAGACATCTACATGGTAGATGCCCAGATTTAGATAACTGAATGCTGTTGGATATTTTTTTTTAATTCTACACATTTATCATGTCATTAAAGAAAATAATTAGTTTGTTCAGATTATTTTTCAGAATTTCTCATTCTTCCAATAAACTGAAAATGTTTTTATTCTAATCACATTTCCAGCTGACAGTTTAATACATTTTAAGAATATAATAGTCCATTGCAACTATGTATTTTAAAAACGGTATATTCCAGCTAGATTTTTGAGAGCTTTTCCCAGTAATTCCTTTGTCAAACTCATACTTTCACTAACTCCAACACAGAGAAGGAATGGAGGGAGCAGGCACAGGGGGAGAAGTAGAAAGAGTGCAACCGATACTTCCCAAATCCCTCATAAATTTCTCAGATTATTAACTGCTATCACTTTTACATGTATTCCACTTAATTTCAGGTCTGAATTTGCCTAGCTTCAGTTTCTTCCCTTTGGAGATTTTCTGTTCCTTTTTCACAGTACAGTACTGTTGCAAAACACTCAATATGCAGTACTTGCAGGTATTACAGAGTATTCCCGAATATTTAATTGAATATTAGTCTTGAAGCAGTAACGTCTAGTTACAGTTATAATTAAGACTAGTTTTACATAGTTTAAAATTCTTACACTGAAAACAGAGTTGGGCTTACTTATTATTCTGCTAGAAACCTAGATCATATGACTATTGCACAGAAAGTCAAAACATATTTTAAACCATTTTAAACTTTTAACACCATAAGATATTTTTCTTCATACTGAAAAGTAAAGATTATAGAGGATAAGAAAAACACACATGATTTTATTTATTTTATTTTTTTTCCTGCCAGAAGTGCTAATTATGAAATTTTAATGGGTTTTGGTTCAGGAATAGAATACAAATTATCCTTTTTGTCTGGATAATTAAGCATTTTAATAGAACTAGAAGAAACATGAGAGACACAAAATTATTTTCTCAGCTATATATGTATTTTAATTCTTGCATATCTAGAGAACAGAATTGTGTCTCTAGACCTTATTTATGTATTTCTCATCATTTATTGAAGTAATATGTGGCAGGTAATTTGTATATGACTAGAAATTGGTAAAATGTTGTGCTGGTTTCCTTAATCAAGAACAAAATGCACAAGGAAAACATTGAACAGGGAATTCTTTATCAAACATTGGAATATACATTCAGATAGGTATCCAAACTCTATTACTTCTTGGAAATAACCCCTTATGAACATGGTTGATTTAAAAGGGACCAAACTCAGCATGCTTGTATGTGTGAACACATACACACGTCTCATCTCTATATGAAGTAGAAATTAGAATTTCGCCTGTGATGGTCTGATCACATTTCTGTGCTTCTCCTGATCATTAGAACTCATTCAAAGCAGGGATTTTGCCTTTATCTCCTTCATGCCAGTATAATTCCTTAAGGATGAGGTGTAAAGAAGGCCTTCTGTAAGCCTATTTGATGGAATTGCTCTTTGGGAACAATGAGTCCATTTATTTAAGACTCTATCTGTGTGTGTGTGAGAGAGAAAGAATATAAGTATTCTGGCTGTTAAGATGCTTTGTTTAAACATTGAACACTTTAACTGTGTTTTTAATGTTGGATCTAAGAGACTTTTCCTAATGAAAGCTACATGGAAAGCAGGTTGTTTGGATAAAAGCTTTTATTTCTGGAAGTCTATGTTTCTTGTTCGAACAATTAATTGAATTTTTTTTTTGTGTAGCTGGGTATCTAACTTCTAGTAAAATAAATTTCCCTGTACAGTCTTTATTGAATTACACTGAATTTACTTGTGCATTCTCAAACTGAGTTTATCTGTTAACCTCAGCCACAACTAATCAACTGAATATTGAATTATCACTAAACTCTCTCATCTAGTTGAGTGCTGAAGTGCACCAAATTTTAGTTGTTTAGGAACTAGGAGTAATGTTTATTTTCTGCCTTTGAGTATTGAAGAAAATGAAGAATCTGAATTTAAACTCTAGCACTAGGAAGGTTAACAGACATTAGGAAAGTTTCATTGTTACTAGAATTACTAAAATATAACATATGTGTTGATATTGGTTGCAGCAGAAGGAATGGCAACGTGCAAAAAGTTGAAAGAAAGGAGGTGATATTAATTTAAAACATCTCTTTTGCAATTGTACCAAACACACCTAGATACAGAAATGACATTGGGATTACTTAGACTAAAATCCTAAATTGTTTAAAGTGAACATAAATCAGCCACTGGTAGAGGGAGGGCATCTGTTGATCAGCATAGAGAAAGCTCATTAATTTTCACACCATGGATTTGCCAATCTGTGTCACTTTGCTTTCTTGTAGAGATTTAATAGCAGATCACGGCAGCAGGGTGCTTCATATTACTAACGCTTCATTATTTAAATCACATTTGTGAACATAATGAAAACTATTATCTTAAACACTTAAAAGTAGACTACAGGTGTCAGACTAAAAAGGCTACATTTTTCTGGTGCTGTTTCCCCGATTTTTTTTTTTCCCTTTTATGTCTGTGCTTAGTTTTATACTGGCTCTACCTCTTTATTACACTCAAGATTAAGGTTTTTCTCCTCCTCTTTAAATTAGTTGCAATCTTTCATTCATAGTTGGTCTCCTCCTCTGGTATCCCATAATACCCATATGGAATTACGTCAGTGTGAAGCTAAACAGCAGTCTTTGAGACTCTATCTCTTTTACAAGGATGCTGTGCATGGTAATTTTATACTGGAATTTGGCAGATGTGGTAATCTGTAAAATAACTATCTATCACCCCAACTCCCCACACTCTTAATACTGCACTATACACCACAGCTAACTATGTTTTTTATGCCTAGCTCTCTTACTTTCACTGCAGTGTTTTATTACCTCTTTTGTTTAAAACTTTCCAATGTTTTAAGCTTGTTTTCATGCACTTCACTTAGATAAATCAAGAATTAATTTTTACTGGCTATAATTAAAATATTAAGTGAAAGCTACATAGTTTCTACACTTGTCTACTCAAATTTTTAACGTTTTAGTGCTAATCCTGGTGATATTCAAGGAGTTGTTTTATATCTTTATGCTGACAAAGACAATTTGCAATGATTAATGTACATAATTATAGGATAAGCTAGATCAGTGTCACAAGCCGATATTGGGGGACTAAAAGAATATGCTTTTATGGTGTAAGGCCAAAATACCTCAAGTACTTAATGAGGGAAGAAGGGAGTTTTTCTTGCCTAGGTAGATTTTAAGGATTGGACTTATTTCACACACATTTTAGTAAAACTAAATTGTGTTTACTCTCTTTGATGTGTAGATGCCATGCTAAGTCTGAAGGAAAAGCACTAGTGATAAATTGCTACCAGGAAATCTTGATGATTTAGACCACTAAATCTGACGGGTAGCAGGAGGTGATAACAATCCTGTTCTTCATATCAGTTTGTACAATTCAAAGTAATATGAACATTGCAATGTATAAATTACTTAAAATCCTACATACAATATTAAAAAAATAAAATTAAATTAAACCAATTACATACAAATAGAACAGTACAGGGTAGTTCTACACATCTTCAGAAAAAAAGGATTTTAGTCTATTTTGACTGGTTTTGAAAATTCTGCCTCAGTATTAATCCAGAGGGAAGCCTTTATGAGGACAGAGAGAAAAGCAAGAGACTGAAAAATGCACTGGGCTTGTTGTTGCAAAGGTCCCACTTTTTTGTTTGATATATATATATATACATATATATATATGTGTGTGTGTATACATAAAAGGAACATATATATTTAATGGTTTTAAATAAAGGTGGATACAAGAAGCCTACACTGGATCTGAAGGCAGATGAAACATGAAGTCTTAGAAAATCTGATGCTGAAACTGTCAGTGTACCATGAATCAGTGGCGCATAGGATAATGCATTATTTTTTATCTGCTTCTCCTTGAATAGAAATGACAACAAGTAAAGGGAACAATTTAGCAGATCATGGAGGACAAAAGCCCAAGCTGAAACATTTTGCTACCTTTGCCAAGATCTACTACTTTGTAAAATAGTCAGATTTTAAAGACATTGACTTACAAAAGCATATTCTTATTTATGTTGTAGTTGATAGTTTTATTGTTTTGTCCCCAGAATTCCTTTGGATTGATGAAATGTATGATAATCTGTTTTAATTATGTGCTCGATCATTAGATCATATGTTATGAAGAATGCTATTTCTCAGTCAGAAAGCAGCTCAGTGATTTTAATTCATATAAACCAGGCTGCTGAACAGGAGCAATGAGCTAAATTGATACCCTGCACAACTGCATATTTTTTTTTTTCCCCACTGAATAGTTATTCTAGGAAATAGTAATAATAAAGCTATTCCAGAGAGTAGAGATACTGACATCTAGCATTTTTCACTCCCCTGTGGGGTTTTGACCACTGCTGTTGCTGTGATAATCTCTATTTCATATGTGTAAGTGACCATCTTGTGATAGCTATACTTCCCCTCTTGTACCTTTTGCTTAATCTTGCAAGCAAGTAACTATCAAGTCCATTTGAGGTAATCTCTGAGCTGTCTAATTGTACAATATCCCATTGTTGGTACTCACTGCCTCATTTATGAGTTCTTCTCTGTGGATTTGAAATACACAATGCATAAATTACATACGTTATTTCTAAGTATATCTTCCCTTTATATTTTTCAATGTCAACATTATTATTAGTACTCTCATGAGGGAAAACTAAATGCTCCCCTAATCCTGATAAATTAACAAACAACATTTGTTTCACCATTTATTGCAGCACGTTTTTAGCCTAATCACAGTGTACTGAGGGTGGTACTTACCATTTTTAGAGCAATTGGGATCTTTCAAGTATTGCCCCTGTGACCTGGTAAGTGGCAGTCTCTCTGCAGGAGATGTCTTGAGCTCCTTCTGTTTTGCTTTTAAGGACAGCTCCCTTTTTTTGGTATTAACACATTTTCAAGCCCCTAGCTTTTTTACCAGTAATTTGTGGTAAACTGAGATACTGACACATGAACATAAGGAAATAAATTAATGTCAAAATTAGATGTGAGGAACTCCTGCCCTCCAGATTTCTGTCCAACCCCTGACAGTATGTTTCTCTTTGGAGCACTACCCTTTTGAAAAGGATTCAGTAGCAGATGTCAGGAGTTTGGTTTTGGTCATGAGAGGAGGAAGGAGGCATGGAAGTGTATGAAATATCTGAGAACTTGCAAATGGTTCAAGGAGCAGTGCAGTGGAATAGTGCTTGGTGTTGTTGCTAGTGACTGTGCACATTGTTTCCATGATCACTGGGTGAATTGCTTTACTAGCAGTTGCTGTCAATGGACATCAAAGAGTTTGGGGCAACTGGCATTTTCAGAAGACATGGGTAATATGTATATGTTGGGCAATGTCTTCAGAAAACAATGGAAGAGCTCCTATAAATATACATGTTCCTTTACATTCACATTGTACATTTAAATGAGATCTATCTTTGCAGCTTTTAACAGGAGTAAGATTAAACCAAAGATTTTATCAGATAGTCTACATGTGTTAAATATTTAACTAATATTCGTATGATTTAACTTAATACTAAAAAAGAAGTATTTGATAGTGAGAGGAAGACTTGCTAGTCTCAGTGAGTAGACAGAAAGGATCTGCTGACAGTCTGCTGCTTGTTCATCTCTTCAGCAACTAAGAATATTTCTAAAACTTTGAAAATGAGATGGCCCGAAAGACTTGAAAAATAATGCACACAGAAATTGAAAATCTCTGTGAACACAGTGGTGGATAATTGGATCATCATAATGATTACCTTAGCTGTAGCAATGAAATTGGTTATTAGAACACCTTTCTACTTTCAAGGCTTTGGCCTTTTTACAGTTATGCTGAAAGATTTTAGCAACCTTGCCTAACATGAGAAGGATTTCAAAGCTGTGTTTAACCTTTCAAGACTGTGTTTCAGCAATTTACTAGAAAGTTTAACTTTCAGACAGAGGGCCCATTAAAAGCACTCGTGGGAGAATATACGCTAGCATTGATTTACAAGCTCAAACCAAAGGCATAAGTGAAACTAAGGGACAAAATGTAAAAAAAAAAGAAAAGAGGTGGAATATTTCCAACTGCTATCAAAATGTTTCTATATTTTTAAAGTGTAAAATTTCCACTTTGTCAAATCTGGTGACTTTTGTCAGGTTAAGACAACTTAAACATAACTCACTTTGAAGTTGATATCCACATGGTCAATTCACCAGCAAATAATGAAGAAGAACCAGTAGTTTGTTTTGGAGATAGCCTTTCAAACTAAATTATTGCTCAAATAGACACAGAAAGAGAACAGGTCCTCTCAAAACAGGAAGATAAATAGGCAAGTTTACAATTATTAAGTCAATTAATCTACTTTTTAGCAAAAGTATAAATTATAACAATTAAATTCTGAATTAAAATAATTACTAAGGAGAATCAACATATTTCAGGATTACCTGTGAAGTAACAGAGCAGATTTCTGCTTTCTCCAGCATTGGAAGTTTCATCTAAATATATCCAAAGTAAACACTAAACTCACTCTCTTACTTTCCTCTTCCATATTGGCTGACGTATTTATCTTCCATTTATTCCAGATTACAATTTAATCTTTGTAGTTTTTAGCATTCCCATAACTGTTATAAAACTTCTTCCTAAGCATCTATAATTTACTTTTTTCCTCACACATAGTTCAATCTCTTGTTTATTCTAAATCTCTTTATATTCCACCTTTACAACTGTATTATCCTAGTCATCCATATTATCCTCTGTATTATCCTTTCACATCCATAAAAGGCCTTATACTGAAAGATACCTTATCTTGTCCTTGTGACCGTGTCTCTTCCTCTCCACATCCCAGCAGAGGTTCACGCAGCACAGCCTTCAAAGTGCTGCTGCACTCTGCCACTCCTTGTTGCCATGAGATTACCTGTCTTCAACACTTTTGTTTTCCCCTATTTTTTTTTCATTGTATTATTTTTCATTCAGTTTCTCACTACTCCTATTAAATACTCCCTTTTCTCCATTTTCTCTATTTATGCTAAATCTTTTATGGACAGGGACTGTTTCTAGTAAGATGCATGCATAGTGTCCGGTTCAATAAGTTTCTTATTGCAGCTAGAACCTCTCTGTTTTATGCACTTATGAGCCTGGATAGCCCATCTAGTAAAGGCACACCAGGCTACAAAGCAGAGCCACATAAAAAAATGGAGCATTCAGCACCACTGCTAATGCCTCTGAGTCTCCAGTTCAAATAGCCACCAAGACTCTCATGGCTAAGCTGCCTAATGGTCTTTGGCATAACACTAGAGCTAGACCTGGATTCTCAGCACTGAATCTACAGCAAAATTGCTTATTGCTTCACCTGAAGCACCTTTCCATAAAGCTGCTGTAAAACAAGCAATAAATAACATATCCAATAATTAATTATTCCTGGAGCTCTGTTCTCTGGATAAGGATAATTCCTGGAATGGTGTAATTGTGTAAGTTGAGCTGCTCTCTATTTGCTTATTTAGCCAATCTCTTTCTACAGATTTTGTATTTCTGTCAGTATAAAGACACTTTGTTCTTAAATCCAGTGAGGGACCTGAATGTTCCTGCTTTGGGCATGAAAGGTAACACAAGAAGGACTTAGTGATGACTTTTGGCTCTACAGTGCAGCTGAGCTTCTGTATGTTTGAACTTAAATATTTTGCTTCTCCCTACTGGGTGTGTGGCAGCACCTCTGCAGATGCCCTAGAAAAGAAAGAAAAAAACCAACCCAAACCCTTATCTGACTACTTAGCTCAAGGAATAAGTCTTACACTGTTGGTAAGGAAATTAATATGAAGATGATTTTGTAGGTACTTTTCCTGGTTTCACGGGAACAGACTCAAGCCAACTATGGAGGACAAGCCATAATACCCTTGAGTCAGCCCTTAAATCAGGGCAGCTGACAAATGTGTCCCACACCACTTACCTCTGGCTCGTTATAAAAGGATGACTTTTTTTGAAGATGAAGAGTTTTTTCTGGGGCTGTTATTTTTTGGCTTCCTGCTATTCTAATGACTAGGCTGAGTGTAAGCTTGTATCCTTTATGTTAGTATTTGTGTAAGCTATATTATTTCAGTAAATCTGTTTTCATGACAACCCACAGGGCAACTCTTCTTTCCTCATCTTCTCCTCCTTGGCTGGAGAGGGGACATCAGGTGACAGAGTAACTGCAGTTTAGCTCTGGGTTTGGATTAAATGTAGACTACTTCAGACTATTTCTCGTCAGAAGTAGGATTTACAAACCCTTGCAACCAATTTCTCTGCACTCACTTGTGTGTAAGAGACCTCGTTAATGCTTTTGGTTTTAATGCATTATAAAAGCTCCTTGGTAAATTGGAGCTGAAAAATGGAATTTGTTATCTAATAAAAGTCACTTAACTGTTAGTAGTATCTTGGCTCTCTCCCTAGGTTGGGAATCTATTGGGATTTACTTACTGAAGCCCTATTATTGAGGTATTAATCATATGAGACTTCCAGCCATGTCAGTCAGCTGCTCAAAAGAGGTGTAACATTATTCTTTTTCACATACAATGTCTCCAAGTTTCCAATTGTCAGACAAGAAAGAAAAAAAATGATGTGGTGCTCATTTGGAATTCTAATCTAATACCATGTTCATTCCCAATCTAGTACATTTAATACATTGTGAACAAGACTCTGTGGGTGTAAATTAGTGCAGCTTCACATATACCAATAGCAGACTTCTGATTGATGTCAACTGAAAAGACTTACAGGGTACACACAAGTGAAAAACACAGTTTTGGAGACAAGTAGGACCCTTTTCCCTCTTTGCCTTCATTAGTGAGCTGCAGGTTAGGGGACCTTGCCAGTCTAACATTGATTCTTTTTCTAATTAAATTTAAACTTTGTACTTGCCTCATGAAGGATAAAAAAATAAAAAGAGATAATGGAGATATAAAGAAAATATATAAGTACAGTAAAATTTTCTAGGTAAGAGAAGTCAATAATTTCCAGAACATGTTAATTATTGTGAGAGATTGTTGACTTTTTTTTTTTTATTTATGTAAAAAGAAATTAGATTAGAAATACCAAATTTTTATTTGGAAATCTTCTTTCCTAGCATAAGAGATTCTCTCTTTTATGTCAGTTGTTAATTGAAGTAAGTAAAATTTTGGAAAAAATCACATAAAAGAGAACATAAAGGACACACAGAATAAAAATAGGGCCTAGATAACAGTGAAATTAGACAAAACAGTGAATCAGAAAAAAACATATTCCAATTAGAGAAAAACATGCCCCAAGTAGTCAACAGAACAGCCTTGAGGCAGGCCTACAGGACACCTGCTAGACAGATCAAAGGGATAGAAAGCAGGACTCCCCAAATCTTGTCTTGGTTACAGCCTTGAGCACCAGGGAAAAACACATTAAGTAATTTAAATCACTATTAATATATTGATGATCCATTAACATATGAAAATTCACACCCATAGGCTAGAGGGACCCCTACTAACAACAAGCTTCTTACTCTTTGAGCATGTGTAGCGCAATTTTTGAGCATTGCCACTTTAAATGGAAGTGAGGGATTAGTTGACCGATCATGTGTGTGAGTGATAGAATAATGTTAAAGTTCCTTCTTATGTTTTTGGGTATAAATGTAGCACTTGCATTTTGGGAAACTGAGTTTGCTTTGTGGAATATCCCACTGCTCCCTTTTCTGAACAGAACTGGATATTAAAGCAAATATCTCAACTCTGTGTGGGGATTGGCTTCTTGCACACCAGGTAATGGACTCCACTTTCTGGACAACACCTTTACCTCCAGGGTGTTTCAGAAAACACTTCAGAATAGGAAAAATTACGATCTGCAAATAGTAGATATATTTCCAAGTCATAATTTAAGTTATGAGTGCTGCTAAATTTTAGGAATGACCTTGAAAGTGAGCTAACATGACAGGAGAAGACACCTAATGAGGGAAATTTCTTAAGGGGCGTGTGTTGCGGTTTCTGCGTTCAGTTAATCTTGATGGGAGTGATAGTGTGAAAATGGTAAGACTTCACAAATATTAGAAAATACATCAAAAGACAAGTCAATATAAATGAAAGTTAGATATTACTTTTCAAGCAGAAAATTGTATGACTTTCAAATGTTGTGTAATGACAACCTTCATTTGTATAGAGAAACAAAATCATTTCTTAAACTATGTATAAGTCTGAAATTCAGAAAGACAGTGGAAATACAAAATACTGAAGGTATGAACAAAACAATGAAAAAATAATCACTTCTTAGTATTTTGATTGTCCATGTTCGTTTCTTACATTTCTATTATTAATGTAGAATTTTATCTTAGAACACTTAAAAAAAACCCCTCTTATTGAGTAGTGATTTTTGTAATGAATTAATTTAAAAAAACATGTAAGAAAAGAGCAACTAGACTGACAAGGAGGAAAAATACTTATTCTATATTAGCAGTTATAAAGTGGTGGGTTTTATTTTTCTGGTTTTGACTTCTGCAATTTAACTTAGTGTTTGTAACATACAACTGTATAATCTGTCTGCAGGTGGATTGGTAGTTTGTTAGTGATCCTCAATGGATACATATAAATGCAGTACTTCTAAAAGGCAACATTTACTCCTACTTCTCACTAAAATTTCTCATTCATTCTATTAATTTTTATTGAACATGAAAAGAATGCCTTCTGTCATTCTCTTTACTCCTAGCTTTTATCTAAACAGCTGAGTACTTAATTAATGTTTTCTGTTTCCATTATACCTGGTAATCCGATTTTAAAAAATACAACATGTTATAATTAGAGAACTGTGTGTATTTATGCAAGGGAAGATAGTATTATCTGCATTACAGTAGAACCTTGTTAATTTGCATTAATGATAGGGACAGCTATGGTGAATTAAAAATTTTGCAAATTAGCATCAGAGTGAATAAATAATGAAAACCAGAGGGTAGTTAATCCACAAATGTTTCATTGATTCATTTTAACAGTTGTAGTTTGGCTATAATTATCGGTGATTTTGTTATTCTTTAGTTAAGTGCTAGCAAAACATCAGATGTATGCTGTGATGCTCAAAATTACTTCTGCCATAATAAGTTTACAACCAAGAGGATACCTGCAGAAAACAAAACCAAAAAAACCAAAACAAAACGAGGGGGAGGGGCCATGCTGGGAAACACACAGGTGAGAATAACCTGCCATTCTTCCTCATCATCATCTACAGGTCTTTGCTGGAATGTTGCAGCAGTGAGTATAATAGTGTTCATCTGCATACTGAAACAGAGCCTTTTGTTATAACTACTTGCAATTTTCTGTATTCAGTGTTTAAGGGAAAGACTGGATGAAGCTGAAGGGAGTTTTGGGCCATTCATACAATGCAGAAGTGGAATGAAGATTAGTGAAGTTTTGATGTATGATATAATAAAAGTGAACCATATCAAAGATAATTTCCCCCATTAGCTTAAACTGCAGAGAAATTTAGATAGAATTGGAACAAGATTTGGTAGTATATGAATTCACCCTTAAATACTTTTGCAAATAAGGTCTGAGATCTTAGATTGTAGTAGTTTGTGTTTTGACTCCCAGTGATGATATTTCATGCTGCCTTTTAAGCACAGTAATGACAGAGAGGCAGAAGTGACCAGATTGGTTTTGGTTTTTACTGGAAAAATTATGGCAGTAACACTATAACAAATTCCCTCTTATACTGCTTCAGTTATATTGGTAGTGGACATTCAGTCAGGAGCTTGCTTGTATCTGCCCAGAAATGATGGGTACATTTTCTAGTTGTTTATACAGTATGTCTAAACTGGAAGTGATTGATGTTTTTTCACTTTTGGTGAAAATTCTGACCCAGATATTGTGCTGCTTCACAGCAGGTCCCAGTAGTACAGATGATGTTGGGCACACTGGCATAAAAGTCTTGCTTTTAGTTTGCCAAGTGCTTAGGCTACCACCATCCTACAGCTGCCAACTGTTTCATTAAATCTTCTTCTGCCTGATTGCAGATTGTCAGAGCATAGGTTAATTGAAAAGATGCATGGAGGATGTGAGAAAAGCACAGCCATCTCTTTAGGTGCACACCTATTCTGCTAAATGATCTAGCTCTGGATTTAAACCCAGGTCTAATCTCTCGGTCATCTACCTTGCACACATGTTAAATAATACCAGGACTCTCCTAAGCTACCTCAGTCCTGAGAAAAAAACATGGAGTGGTTAAAGAGATAGTTCCCTTAGAAGTTCTGCTCCCAGAGGTAAGATGGACAAGACCATTGGTAACAATTTCATTGGAAACAGATTTTACCTAATTATACAGGGTTCTTCTATGCAGTTTCAGAAGAAAATGGGCACATGTGCACTACAGAAGTTCTCAAGGTGCTTCAAGTCTGCATTATTTCAATGCTACTATTATTTCAGCCAACTTTGTCATATCTGAATAAACTGTAGTGCTCACTGAGGCACAATCTTTCACTATAGTTCTGTTAGGTACTTTGCTGGTTGACACCACAGTGGTTACTCATGCAAATCCAGTCCGTCAGTTTTTAGAGATAAATAAACCCCATTTCATTTGGATTTGGACTTTTCTTCCCACTCTGGAAGACAGATGACCTCTCCCAGCAATTCCATGCATATGTACTCCCACAAGTACAGGTTCTGTTGATATAACTGGCCTTTTTTTGGGTGGTGATATGGTTCTCCTTCATTGCCATAATATTGGGCACAAGAATTGCCAACTGGGGAATGAGGAACCTGTGAGACTGTGTGTTCCAGTGCCTTCTGTACCACCATCCAGTACACAGAATGAGTCAGGGCACTTCCACCACAACGTGGGGACCAGTTCAAGTGAGTAACACACTAAGGACCCCAAGGACAGATTATAAAACACTCAGTGTCACACCTAAGTGACCAGAACATTAATTTGTTTGCAACATTATGGTTAGGTAGTGTATCTGGCTTTGCAGTATGCTGGAGTATGTGTGCAAGTCTGCAGCAGCTGGGGAGAAAAAACACCAGTGAAGAAGCAATGCTTACAGTAATATCAGTCGTACCTGAAAATGGATCTGTTGAACAGCACAGATGATGGAAATGGGATAGTACAAAAATGTGTGCTTGGGAAGAGTGAGGGTATAATCAGAAAATGAAAAATAGCTGTAATGCAGGAACAGAAATACAAAGGGGTATCCAGGCTCCAAGCGTATAGATATGAAGGGCAAACCATAATAGAATTTATTCTAGATGGGTTCAGTTCAAGAAGACATCTCTCTATTAACAGGTGCATTTCACAAAAGATTTCAAGGATCTAAGTCTCCTCTTAAACCAAGTAGCAGTCAGAAATTAGAGCAAATACAGTAAACCATTAAAAATGGAGGTTTGTTTATATGGATTTCTCTTGTTATTTTAATGTGCAACTTATTAAAAATCTTAACGTGGGAAACACTATAAATATGTCACTCATCATAAAGCTGCTTCAAACAATGAGAATGTAGTGGCATAGCAGGATGAGTGTAGCCACTGAACATACACAGTCATTCTGCTCTTTCATCCGAGAGCTGAAGAAAATGAAGTGGTAGTAAGATTACAATGGCTGCAATCACTTTTATTCATGCTCCACTGAAGTTTGCTGCACATGCTCTGCCTGTACTACATGTTTAACAGGGAGTATTTTAGTACTGGAGAAAGATATAAACTCAAGATTAAAATTCCCTTTCTTCTCTGAATGCTATTTATGTTTCAAACCTTCTCATGTTCACTCATGCCACAGCATGATGTAGCTCTCATTTCAGTAACTGTGTTTTCCACTGTCAGCCTCCTTGTTTTTTCAGTGTACTTTCATATATTTTTGTCTTCAATGTCTTATTTCATTTTTTTTTTTTTTAATCCCAACACTTCAGCTCTGTTCTTTTCACTTGTGGTTTCCACATTAAGCTGTTTCCTTTCTTGAAATCCTTTCACTTCACTCCTCCCTTTCTACTGTTTCTTTTCTTCATTCTTCTCTCAGGTTCTTTTTCAATCCCTCCTTCCCTTTCTTTCCCATGCTTTTAGCTCTTTATCTATACTTCTCCTTTTCTTTATTGAACCATTTGTCTTTTTCTCTCTTGACTCATCTCTTCTTTCTCTCATTAGTTCTTCAGACTGATTTCTCTTATTTGAGGTGTTTTGTTGTTTTTTTATTTTTTCTTCAGCATCTGTATTTGTTCATTTTTATACCTATTTTATACCTTTTATATTTATACCTATACCCTCAAGCGTACCAGAATGACTGCACCTGTTTTGTGTAAATTAAAGAAACTAGTGAAAGGGAAGTAGTCTACATGGAAATTAGTAAAAAAACCCAACAAAACCCAAACTTGGATGTGTGACTTAACAGGGACTGCTAGATGTTGTTCTAAATTAAGACAGGTTGCTTCTGTGACGTAAAGATCTTTTTTGTGCCTCTCTCTCTGATGACTCCTGACTCTTTTGGAGGAGAAATTGTAAGGAAATGGTGGGGAACTGGATAACTGAGAAAAAGAAAAAAGGGTAAAGCATGGAACAGGAAAGTGTGGTAGCTTAGAGGGAAAGATGCTCCATTTACTGGCTGAATGTTGTTGTCCATAACATATTATATAAATTACCATAGCTTCCTTCCTAAGAATGAGGTCTGGGTCTTATATATAGGGGAGGCGCATGGATCTACTCGAGTAGAAAAGCAAAATGTTGCTGCTTCTGCAAGTGCAACTCCATAGGTCTGTGACAAAATGGAGACATTTGATTTTCCCCATTTTTATTCTTAAGCTGCCCATAAGACCTCTGAATTTTCTTATATTTTTATATATATTTATATATTTCTTATATATTTTCTTCCTGCAGCTCGGTGTTATGAGTAAGCACAGTATCTGTTGGTGTTTTGTCAAAATGTTATTCCAGAAACTACTTCAGGGGATAGGAAGATTCTGTAAAACCAAACATGTGGTATCATCCATATTAGAAAACACTTTGCAAAGTTTACCTAGGCTATCTCTATAATACATACCACATAATAATGATCTCATACAGCATGGCATTTTGGAAGCTGGTACATCAGCTAACTGTGGCCCAATTAGTGCAGTGACTTGTGTAACAGTAGAATCACAGTAGAAATCTCTGACAGAATTCCTGTGAGAGTGTGCAAGGGCAAGTAAGTAAGCATAATGTATTGCTATTAATCAGTAAACATTATAATGCTAATATAATATCTCCTCAAGTACCTCTAGTACAACATATGCTGTATTAATAGCAGATGTCATAAATTCTGAGGCCTTACATAACATGTGCTGTCTCTGAAAAAACCCAACCCAAACCAAAACTGTTCCCTGTGGAAAATATCTCTATATCTTAGAATATTCTATGCTTTTGTTAGGAAAACTCAGTCACTGGTATTGTATTTTATTGAGGAGACAATCTACAGTTCTGGCCAAGAACATAGTTTAAGTGTTAGGTATTTAATAGATCTAGTGTGTCACATTGTGTTGGAAATATTTTTTTTTTCTGCACGTTTTATATTGTAAAGCAATGTGTTTGGGTGGGAACAAGAGACACTATAGACAGTGAGTGGGTGGGAGCAGGAGACACTATAGAGAGTAAGTAGATGGGAACTGTGAGGATAACAGTGTATCAGGATCACAGTACATGCTAAAATTGTTCTTCTCTGGAGAAATACTATCATTGACATCATGTCAGTAAAGGCTGTGTTTAGCTTGTGCTAATGATATCAAGAATCATAGAATCACAGAATCATTAAGGTTGAAAGGGACCTTAAAGATCATCAAGTTCCAAATCCTCTGCCATGAGCAAGGAACCCTAACACTAGACCAGGTTGCACAAAACCTCATCCAGCCTGGCCTTAAAAAACTTCCAGGGATGGGGCATCAACAACCTCCCTAGACAACCTGTTCCTGTTCCTCACCATCCTCATAGTGAGTAATTTGTTCCTAATATCTAACCTAAATCTCCCCTCTCTCAGTTTAAAACCATTACCCCTTGTCCTATCACTGTCTTCTCTGATGAAAAGCCCCTTCACAGCTTTCCTGTAGGCCCCTTCAGGTACTGGAAGGCCACTATAAGGTCTCCCTGAAGCCTTCTCTTCTCTAGGCTGAACAGCCCCAACTCTCTCAGCCTGTCTTCATAGCAGAGGTGCTCCAGGCCTTTGATCATCTTGGTGGCCCTGCTCTGGACCCTCTCCAGCAGCTCCATATCTTTCTTGTACTGAGGGCCCCTGAGCTGTACACAGTACTACAGGTGAGGTCTCATGAGATCAGAGCAGAGGGACAGAATTACCTTCCTGGCCCTGCTGGCCACACTTCTTCTGGTGCAGCCCAGGATGCAGTTGGCTCTCTGGGCTGCAAGCACACACTGGTGGCTCATGTCAAGCTTCTCATCAACTATCACCCCTGAGTCCTTCTCCTCAGGACTGGTCTCCAGTCATTCTTCCCCCAGACTGTATTTGTGCCTGGGGTTGTGCCAACCCAGATGCAGGACCTTGCACTTGGCCTTGTTGAACTTCATGAGGTTGTAATTGGCCCACCTCTCCTGCCTGTCAGGGTCCCTCTGGATGGCATCCCTTCCCTCTTAGGTGTCAACCACACCACACAGCTTGGTATCATCAGAAAACTTGCTGTCCATGTCTCCCACAAAGATGTTGAACAGCGCTGGTCCCAATACTGACCCCTGAGGGAGGCCACTTATCACCTGCCTCCATTTGGACATTGAGCCATTGACCAAAAGCCTCTGTGTGTGGCCATCCAGCCAATCTCTTATCCACCGAGTGGCCCATCTGTCAAATACATGCCTTGTCAGTTTGGAGACCAGGATGTCATGTGGGACAGCGTCAAACGCCTTGCACAAATCCAGATAGATCACGTCAGTTGCTTTGCCACCATCCACCATCTCTGTAGCCTTGTTGTAGAAGGTCACCAGACTGGTCAAGCATGACTTGCCCTTAGTGAAGCCATGTTGACTGTCACCAATCACGTCTTTATTTTCCATGTACCTTAGCAGACTTTCCAGGAGGATCTGCCCTATGATCTTGCCAGGCACAGAGGTGAGACTGACTGGCCTGCAGTTCCCTGGGTCTTCCTTTTTCCCCTTTTTAAAAATAGGGGCTATGTTCCCCTTTTTCTAATCAGTGGGAACCTCACCAGACTGCCATGACCTCTCAAATACGATGGACAGAGGCTTAGCGATTTCATCCGCCAGCTCCCTCAGGACCCATGGGTGAATCCCATCAGGTCGATTTATGCACCTCCAGGTTCTTTAGATGGTCACAAACCTGCTCTCCAGTTATGATGGGGGTAATTCATTCTCCCAATCCCTGCTTTCACCTTCTGTGGCCTTTATGTTCAGGTTGGAGCACTTGCCAGAGAAGACTGAAGCAAAGAAGTCATTGAGGACCTCAGCCATCTCAATATCCTGTGTTGCTACCTCATCCGTTTCCTTCGGGAGAGGGCCTACACTCTCCTTGGATGTCCTTCTCTCCACAGCATACTTTAAAAAGCTTTTCTTGACATCCCTGTAAAGATTTAATTCTAGCAGGGATTTGGCTCTCCTCACCTGATCCTTAGCTGTTCGGGCAACCTCTCTGTAATCCTTCCAGGATACCTGCTTTAGCTATCACTCCCTGTATGCTTCCTTCTTAAGTTTCAGCTTTTCTAGGAGCTGTTTACACATCCATGCCAGCCTCTTGGAGTTTCTACTTGACTTCCTCTATCTATCTGTACAATATGATTAAAGTCAGATTTCCTTTATGACACCCCTTTTTCAATATCTGAGAAGAAGAAGGATGAGATGTTAAGTGTTTACACTGTGACAATTCAGCAGCTTGAGGCTATGCAATTAATGTTTTAGTTTGGGTTGATTTTCAGGTTAAGGTCCTGACATATGTGCATTTTGTAATTAGCTGTAGTCACTGAAGATGTTCCTATCTTTATTTATTTTTAAATTATTTTTTTTTAATTGAAAAAAAAAAATCTAAATCACAAGAGTGACAGGAGGGGCATGTAAGAGAACTGGATCTCAGAGAAATAAAAATGAACTGAAGCATATTGGATAAAACTGCTATGGGGACATTACCTCTTTATACAGTGTTACCAAAATCTATATTGGAACATGTATGTCCATATATATATGGACATATATATATATATATATATTCATATTTTGTAAATATATTTGGAAATCTTGAAAAAAAAAAAAAAAATAATAAGGATGAGGTGAAATGGGAAACCTCCCACCTCTTCCACTCTAGTGAATATTAGAGAGTTTAGAATCTTAAATAGAAAAATTAAGGTGGTAAGCACATGAACTTGCTTTCATATTTCTCCTCCGAAAGACAGTTAATTTTACCTTTCATTACTGTAGGATAAGACTGTCAAGATAAATAGTTGCCATGCAAAAATATATCTGTCCATAGCCTGAGCAAAAACATAAGAAAGCGACTGATCATAGTTTATAAAAATGCCCATGGATAAAAAATTTCTGATATCAGAGAATTTATTAGTCTAGTTCAGGAGCCCAATGTGTAGATTTTGCTCCAGGTTAAGGAAACCCAGGCAAAAAAAATTAGTTTTCAAAGTTTAAAAAATTGAATCCTGTTCTCTCTCTAAGGCATAAAGATTAACTCTAGTTGACTTTCCTTCCATACATTACAGTTATGTTTACTTTCAGTTCTGCCTACTGACATTTACTCATTCACCTGGAAATAGGTTTGAACATATAATTGGTGGATGTCACTATGCTTACTATATGAATACTATATGAATACTATATGAATATTACTATAAGAATATGTCATAGAATGAGCTCTTTAAACTCATTAGTAAAATTATTTGTACCGTGGGTGAAAGGAGAGGTTTAGTCTCAGCAGACAGGAGAGCACATCTGGACTTGCTCAGACGTGCCTAAGGGCTCCATTTTGTTTTGGCATTTCCAATGCAGGACTGTGCACTCTATGTGGTGGGAATCTGAATTGTGACAGAGTAACAGCAGAAAACTGCTTCGGACTAGCTGAGATGCTTGCTGGAAGAGTGGACAGAGCTTCAGAGGAGTGGATGTTAAGCTGAACTGAAGTGAGACTTTGGTCCATTAGACAACTAGACAACTATTGGAATTTCGTTGGAACACTGTTATCCATATTAAGAGAGGTTTTATACTACTTTGATTTTTTTTTTCCTTAGTTTTAGGCAAAAATATATTTGGTGTCTATAGGACAAGTGCGTGCTACTGATTTGGCTGGAAAGCAAAATATTTTTAGGAAATAAGATAAAATGTTAATGGGCTGAAAAACAGTTACATTTATTCACAAAAATTGGAGTCCAATTAAGGGACAGTATATAAAAACTAATTCCCAGCTCTTCCTCCTACCAATATTGTAGACATCCTGCTGCAAATTTAAAATATTTCCATTCAGCAATAACTGCAGAGAAAACTCATCATCATCTCCTAAATAAAAATATATTTAAATTTGTGAAAAAAAATAAAATCAGAAGTTTTTCAAAAGTTTGCTGAGAAACTCCCTGAGTAACTACTATTACTTTTTAACCAGTCTTAGGGTGAAAGAACAGCTACAGAAATTGTGGGGGGGAAAGTGTCAATATTGATAGAGAAAAACTGCAAGACTCAGGTATCAATAGGTCAGTGCCTCTGACATCACTACTGGACAGTCTTCTGTTTGGCTGTGGAGGATTTTTGTATCTAAATACAAAAGACTGATACAATGATAACATTAATATAAATTAACTTTGTTCAAGTATAGTTTATTTAAGAACTGACATTAAAACCTGTGCTGACAAAGAAAATTGCATTGGTAAAATAATCTGCTGAGGGAGATGTGATTCATGTTTAAAGATAATACTATACAAAATCAATGTGATACGTTCTAAATGAAATAAAGACAGGCCAAGTTATGCAGTTCAAAATCTATGGCTAATGGAAAATCTTATTAATCAAATGGAAGTTATTTTCCTCATGTGTTAATGCTACTTATTTGTCTTGGCCCACTGCCATTCAATTTCTTTATCAATGTCCTAGAAAAAAAGTGAAAGGCATATACTACCCAAAACTTCCACCTGTAAATTTTGAAAGCAAAAATGGTCAGGGCAACTTTTCTGGCAAGCAGTGTGTGTTCAAACAATGCATATTTTAACACATCCATATTAAATGTTTTTACTTTAAGTCTGAAGAACGCTGACTGATGTACAACACGCTTCCTTTCTTGACTGATTTTATAACTATTCTGGAAAAGTTGACACATTTGAAATGCTATAGAAAGATAAAATCAGTGCATTCTTGCTCTGTACCCATCTATCCTACTTTATTAAGTCATGTAAAGCATGACATTTCAAGTAAGAGCAATATATTTTGATGACTGGTGATGATGAGAAGTGTTTGTCTTGAAGAAAGGTAGTAGAAAGCAAACACAAGCCACATGGATCAAGAGGAATATTCTCATACTCATTGATTTGGATTTTTCCATCTAATTATGCTTATCCTCCTTGTCCTTTTCAACTGAAATGTGAGAATTCTTTGTGTCTGAAGGGGTCCAGCTTCTGTCTGAATAACTGTTTAAAAATAAACTTCCAGAAATCCATCACCTTCACAGGAAGTGTTACAATTAGATTAGATTCCCTGTGAGAGAGACAGAGTCAAGAAGTCAGCTCCAGCAATTCATTTGGTGCCTTCTGTGAGGCTTTGAACTTCTGGCTGGCTGAGACTTCCATGAGTTATTTCACAGCATCCTGAAGTGAAGAAAACTCTAGGGAGGAAACACCGTCATGTATTTGCTAAAAAACATCAGCTACGTTTTATTAGTTTCCTTCTGCTTAAGGAATCAGACAATGTCTTCCTATATAATCCTATAGCATCAAAACCCAATGAACAAAATATTTCTCTCCATTATAAAATATATGTATTAAATACACATAGAAAGAATTAGTGGAGACATACAGAATCTTGTGGTGACTACATTATATGCTACTAGGTAGGATTAGATTAATCTTTCTGATTCTAGTACAGTTATTTGTAGAACATATCTTATACACTGACATAAGGTATGCAATACTGGCACCTCATCCCAGAATTTTATTGTGATGATTACAGCTTTCAGTAGTCAAGCAGGGAACTCCATTAAAGTACTTGGAAATTACACTTCTGAAATTCCACTACTGCTTACAACTATAAACTCAGAAGAACTGAAATTTCAGTAAAATAACTCAGAAGTATTTTAATTTTCCTCTACCCTGGATCTGCTACCTCATTATATCTATTCTGCCAGCTATTAAATGTTCAGTCCTGTAAAGCCTGCACATGATCTTCAAAATATGCAGAGATGCCAAGGTATAAATTACGAGACGCATGAAAGAGCAGAGGTACCAAGTGCTACTGATTTTAGTGTGGTAGTTACATTCTTCAAATGAGAATGTACAATCCTACTCTTTATCCATGTCTGTAGCAAAGGGAGGGAGAGATGAAGCAATAAAGTTGGTTTAATTGGGCAGTTGTAAATAAATTTTCAGGCCAGGACAAAGAAGCCATTGCATAAATACTAGGGCATTTTCTGCTGCAACCAGCTATGTAGAGAAGGGGGTCATCATTGCATGGTGACATAAAATCAATATTTTGCAAAAGTCAGAAATGAGATCATGAAAGAGCAAAGTGTTGTATCTACAAAGGTTACTTATATCCAGTTTGGTATTTAGGAATCAGACTTAGAAAAAAGAAAGGCAAAAATCTTTCTTGTTCAGATGTGTGTTAACAATGTGTGACAAAACAGGCTATTTAGTAAGCTTCTGGTTTTGTGATTATCAAGATGGACATGGCTGAGTTTTAAGATCTGCGCTCTCTGCAATAATTCCTCCAAAACAGTGCTTAGAAAGTAATGTTTTAACAATATTTCTGTTTTGACAATAATTGACAAAATGAAGCAAAACTGAAAAATACTTGTAGGTATTTATTTAAGGTCCCTCCCAATCCAAATAATTCAGTGACGATGATGGTGATATATACAAGGCAATGTCTGCTGCATTTAAAACCTTTTTCTAAGGCAATACCTGCACAACCCTGATCCTGTGAAAGGAGAAAAGGTAATCAGCTCCCTTGGACTGTACTGAGAAAATAAAACAAACATCATCTGAGTGATTATTTTTTTTTTTTTAATTTGCAAATTTTGGAGAATTCATATAATGTGATAACTAGAACTGGGAAAAAAAATATGCGACATGGAATTTACTGTATTATGCCACGGGAATGGCAACATAAAAAGCTCATTAAATCAGGTGTTTGCACAGTGGAGTGGATTTTTTTGCATAATTATTTTTATTGCATGTATCAGACTTTTGCTTCATTGTATTAGTGTAACCTATCTGCATTCAGTTCATCTGCACTGGTGTAACTCAAGGTGAAATTTGACCATGCAGGACTAGTTGACATGGATATTAATTTTACAGAGTTTATGTCATTACAGTCTTCCAAATTGAATCTACTTCTGTGGTCATTCTACCCATGACACACCTCGTTGTCTACATTTCTAACTAATCATCACAAGTAACATAACAATGTACAAAAAAAAATAGATTTTCCTTCCTCCTTTTCTTGCAACATTCATATTCAATGTTAGGATGAAATCAGAACTTCTAATAGCGAACAAATGCACCTGGAATATCAGTAAGGAGAAAGCTCATCTGGATCCTAGTCTCAGATAAAGGAGAAAGAATTTGAACACATCCCAGATGAATGTTGTAAACACTGAAATGTTTGCTATTCAGAAAGCATGTATGGAGTTCTTGTTCTCACTCTGGCTGTGATCAATTCACTAATGGACGTGAAACATTTACTGTCAAGATTCCTTTTGTAAGGGAGTTAGCATTTTGTGTGGAAATTTCCTGAGTAGTCCAAATACAAAGATGATGACATGGAGTTCCAAATCTAGGAGACATTGTATTATTTTCCTCCTACAATCTTCTTCTTGTTGTTGTTATTATTATTATATATATTATGTTAATTAGTCTGTATTGATTTAGAACATTAACTCTCAATTTAGCTTTACAATGAAAACAGGAGAAAATATAAGGGCTTTTTGATATATTGAGTTACAGTGGGAAAAAAAAATAAAGTGGTGTGCATGTTTAAAAGAATAAAGGATGTAGTAGGCACTGTGTACATATATACCTAAAAGGTGGCTTTAAAAGTCCTATTCATAACAAGAACATTGCAACAGTGGTTCCAAGAAAATGGAGATGTTTCTATGGAAGATACAAGAAGACGATGTTTGTGACTCTGGGAAAATAAGATGTGCAGATAAATAAGCAGTACCATATTTTTTAAGTCATTACATGTCATTTTTCAAAAATGTTATCAGTCAAGAGACAGAAGAGGATCTTTTATGAAATTCATATATGTATGTATACAAACACACATGTACACATTCATTCGCAAATTACACTGTCATACACATAGTACTTGTGAACTCTGGCAGAAATGTTTTGAAATCAGGTAGACAGCTCCAGTCTATGTGACAAGTATTTCAACAAACAGCAGTGGAACCTTAAGGCACTTGACTACTGATACTCACAAACAAAATGAATTCAACTGTTGTAATTTTGCACAGGTGCCATGGGGTTTTGGAGGCTGTGTTTTAATTATTGGAGCACTTCTAAGTAGAAGATTTGAATGCAGATACTACTGCAAGTAGCATATAAGAAAATTAGATACCATCCAGATACGTGTAAATCCACCTTTATATACCCAATATAACCTTCTGTCATTCTCACTACAAAAAAACAGTGTGGTTAACCATGTGAAAATACTGGTGCTTTCTCCTGGGAAGTGTAATGGGAACCTTAATTGCATAGAAATTAGATGGGGGAAAAATGCCATTTCTTCAGCATCAGAGTTTTAACTGCTTCTGCAAGAAATATTGGATGCAGAATATGGTTTTGTGTTTGCTGAAAGGATGCTTTTGCCATAGTTTACTTCATTTTTTCCAGTTGAGGAAAAGACTTAACTATGTAAACATTAGACCTAGTTTACATTCTGTCTTTATCGCTCTGGTTCCTCTGTGCTGCACTCATTCCTAATAACTATACACCAGTATCCAGGGCAGATTTTTAGAAAATACGACTAACAGACAATATAAGACAGACAGTTATTTCAGACACTGTGTATCATGACTCTAAGTAGCCCTGTTTTGAAGGTTTCTTTGAGATCTGCAGTTCAGGCCAAGTTTAATTCGGAATAGGACAGGAATGGGAGCCTAAAACAGAAAAAATAGGATTTCTAAGCCACAGAACTTTTTGATGGAAAGTCTGTGAGAGTATGCTAGTGTAATAGTGAGCTGAGCTGGCAGGCCTTGGAGGGGAAAAAAAAAGAAGAACAAATCTAAAAAATGTGCCAGAAGGATCAAATCTGGGACCAAACCAAAGTAAAATCCATAGCTTAGAGTGATTCTCTTCTTTATCAGCTAATATTTGTGAAACCTTCCTGTCAGGTGTCCCATAGCTGGTCACTACAGGGCCATACACTCCCTTGGTTATTCCATTAGAACAGATGTAAAAAATGTGCATTGATGAGATACAACTTCTAAAACTGCAAGTAGAATATGCAGAGGAGAAATAAATTAACTTTGATTTTGTAATTAAATAATATATTGCAACTTTTTTTTTTCTTTTTAGACATGTTAATTAAATTTAAGTAAAAAAACTAAGAAATGGTGCAAACTTCATCATGTAAAAGGAAAGGAATGCCTTAACAGTTTGCTGTGCAACCTTAACCAAGTTCCTTTCTAACATGTTTTTTCTTCCCATGAATGCATGACTTTTGCATCAGATTCTTTCTTTTTTGTATATAAGATTATCTCTGTGGATGACCTGACTGAAAATGCACTAAGTCAGTAGACAAAATATCAATCTTATCAGAAAATTCACATATACAAACCTAAATGTAATAGTAAGTAAGGAATAAAAAGCATTGATTTTTTTTTTTCCATGGATCTTTATGGGGCAGTCACCTGATTACCTATTAGCTGGGTCCCAACTAAATTGCTGTCCTGTTTTCTCTTCTATCTTTCAATTTCTAGTCTGGCTTGTGAGGAGGACAGCTGAGAGACTGGATCTTCATGCAGGTGGTTTCTGTGGATGCCCAGGAAGGTAAGTGTCCAGGAAGTCAGAGCAGCTTGAAAATCCTGAGCCAACCAGCCTGAGGAAATGGGCAATATGGCTGTTTACCAGTTGGGCAGCCTGTGGAGAATGGGAGAGAGGTACCAGGAAAACTGTCCAAGTAGGAAACACAGGAGTCCTGCCAATGCAGGCTTGTGAATCTGAGCCTTAAGGAATCAGATGGCATTGTACGTGATACCATGGCAGAAAGCTTGGTGATTTGGCTGTCCCTCCTCTGTTAGTAATTTCTATTGAAAACTGTGACCGACCATTGGGTTTTGTTTCATAATCATATCATTGAGGGACCTTGTGGACATTCTCATGAGCTACTCAGATCTGTCAAATGTGTGGCAAGATCAGTATTCTTAAGACAATGCAGTTCTTGATAATGTTGCAAAAAGTAGATTTTCCTTGGCAAGCTGTATCAGAATTTTGCTAGCCAGAAGACAGGATTAGATTATAGAAAAGTGGAGAAATAAGGTGAAGAAAACAATTCAGGAAGGAAGGAGTAAAGGGAAACTTACTGTAATGGGTGGTGTAACATAGAAATTAACTACTTCTCATAAAATATTTTACTTTTGCTGCTTAGTCCATTCAGGATGCCTGAAAGAATATGGATAGCAAAGCTGATATATAGATATGCCCAACTTTAAAGTCATAGGAAATGTTCGTTTGAAAAAAAGAGAAATGAAACTGCCACATCGACATCCCTTTGGAGACTCTCCAATCAACAATACCTAAAGAGTAATATTGCACTCCCATAAACATCAATGGATCAAACTCTTTTTGGAGATATTATTATAACCATCTCTTCCATGGGTATTTCAGCTTCTTCCAGTACTGTATGATGTCCTGATAAGGAGCCTGCAAGTCAGTCTCTTTCAGTTCTTTTAATCTGAGCTGTCCATTTTGCATGTATGTCTTTTTTCATATCAAACTTTGCCAGTCTGATAGACAATACTATGTAACAGGCTGAACCAGTTCTGAGACTGTGAACTGGCATCTGTTACTTTGAACAATTTAGCACACAACCTTTTCCACAATATATCTCTAGAAGGAGAATGAACTTTTTAAGTTCATCAGCTGTAACAACTGATATGTGGACAAGTGATCAAGTAGATGAGTCCAGGGCAGTCACAGTTCACTGAGCATCTTTCATTCTTTCTGCAGACTCATCTAAGTAATCTCCTTCCCTATTACTCCCCCATCATGTCCCAGTCCCACTGATTTTTTATAGGCAGGCTGCCCTTCCCAGCACCTATTTGAGGACAAAATGTGGAAAACAGAACAAACAAAACCCTACTGGAATTATCAGGTCAAAGAAATAGCTCACATCAGATGGCTTTTCTTTATGGTAGGTTAATTTCCATATCATAGGACTGTCAGTCTGGAAGTTCAAAATAGAGGACATGCTATGCTTTAAATATAACTGAAAAATTAATCCCAAACAAACACTGTCTAGCATGAAAAAGAATAACAAGTATTGTTTTCGTTCTCCATCTCACCTTTCCAGCTGTTATTTCTAACTCTTTGCTGTGATAGTATGTTTCTGAAGCTTGCAACAACCTGATCCTGTTCTGTCCATGAGCTGTTCCAAACTAATGTTTTCTGCTTTAAGGACTGTTTTTTTTCATTTCAGTGCTATGTGTCTGCTTGTGTACTTATGTCTTCTGTGCATGCATTGTCAACATCATTAAACATTATAAATGTCCATTACAATATATGCTGGATGAGAGTACTCCCAGCACCAGTGCCAGACTTGATCCTTCAGCTCAAACCACTGTACTTAACACACAGACCTTTCAGCAACTGGCTCAACTGGATGTATCTCTGCTGTCATTTACCGTGCTGTATCCAAATATTTTGCTTCCTTTGGCCAGCTTTGATGCTCTTTATTCTCACATGGATTTTGTTTTTCAATAGCAAGTCCTACTGGGTTCTGTTCCCTTTCTGTCTGACATGACATCAGATGTCGAGAAACAGTCCTATCAATACAAGGTAGGAAGCAACTTACAGGTGAATGAGGTACAAACACAAAAGTATCCAGACAGCTGGGAGGATGAGTTGTCAAGAAGGTGGGAAACAGCAGTGATCATTTGTGTTGGACTAGACATGAATTTCTCTTTGCTGATTTAAAACTTTATTTGGCTGATGATTAGATTTTCATAATGTGTTGCAATTTTATTTTTCCCTTTTAGAAGACTGAAGTAGCTTCAGTAGCTTTTGAGGAGCTTCTATGTATGCCTACCCTGAGGCTGTTCTTGAACGTTATAGATTCCTTCCCTGTTCCCCTTACCTCATGACAGAATAACTGGCTTGAATTCTACATACTCAGAGAGATGATACCACAAAGAAAAGCATTACCTGCTGCTGGTAGTTGTAATTTTCGGTTGTTGAAGTGAGATTGTAATTTGTGTAGCTGAGGGATGAGCTTACAGCTAAACTCAATGAACTATTTCTGATTTTTAACTCTCCCTAAGTGCTGCTTATCTAAAACAATCACGTGTAAGTGATGAGACAGAAAATAATTGACCAAGTACACCACTCAGTACAGATATGTGATGTTGTAGCTAGGAAAAATAATATTCTTGCAACGGCAAGTTGAGAGGAACAGAAAATGCATATGTTCTCCTGTAACAGTTCTTTAATATAATCCTGAGTAAAGATGGAGTTGGGTATTTTCTGTTTCATGATCTGTTGGTCTAACTGTTTTCACTTGTGAAAAAGAGTGTGTCCTCTGCTATAGAAGATGTCAGACTGCTACTTTGTGGAACTGCTCCTGCTAAGAGAGTTTTTCTCTTGGGAAGACAATAGAGCAGCTTCTGACCAGTTTGTACTGGTTAGGAGGACTCTCTTGGTATGAGGAACTTTTTTCTGTGACAGTTATTTTGAGAGAAGGAGTAGTCATTTCCCTTTTTTTTTTTTTTTTTTTAATGTAGAAAGGTCCTGCAAGGATAACAACTTGGGGGAGAAGAGGGCAGGGGAAGGAGAGACTTCCTGTTGAGATTTGTATTTGCCTCCTGTGGGAAAGAGTATTTTTAAATAATTTAAAGCAGCAAACTATGACAGTTCATTTAAGCAAACTAGCAAACCTTTTTCAACAACAACATTTGCATCATAAATCATAGTCTGTGTCACAAGTCAGGAAAGAGCAATGCCTCACAGTACTTTGCTGTCTGTTTCTTGCCTCGTATTGGTTCTGCAACACTTCATGCCTGTGTTCTGCTAGAACAAAATGCTGGGCACAGTAGAATATGTCTCAAGAAAATCCTTTTGTAAAAATATGTGCACAGCAAATTTTATCTCTAGAAAAAAAACCAAGTTGTGTTAATTACAGAAGGAAAACAAAGCAAATCCTGACATAGTTTGGAGGATTTAGCAAAATTTTTCTAATAATATCTAGAAGTGCTTTGTACTTTCCATTTTAACAAAACCATTCAATGTCTAGGACATTAAAGGAGTGAATGCTTTTGGTATAGGATTTCATTTAAAATCAGAGGATTTGTGTGTATATGCATTTAAATAGTTGTAATGCAATTTTCGACCAGTTGTGTTGATACTCTTGAGGGGTCTTTTCTACTCTCTCTGTTTCTACCATTTTTAGATTATTTCCTTCTACCATTTTTAGATTATTTCTTTACTTAGGTTTTCAGTAATTTGATTTTTCTCCATTGCTGTTTTCTTCTACCTATCCATCTTTTCCTTCTAAGCTTCTGTCTCGTGTTAGTTAGAGACCAGCATGAAAAGACATGATTATATAAGAATAAATGTGTCTGATTTTTATTGTGATGACAGATGTAAAGCTTATTTGTCCCTTGGAGGTAATAATTAAGTACCTCCTTGCTTTTGCATTGAGGAAACCAAGACTGAAATTGAACAACAATATTGAATTTTTGCTCCTGACTCTATTTAACTTGACAGTTTGAATGCGAAAGCACAAAAATTATCAGTCTATGACATAAATATGTTCTATATTTTACTTTTTAAAAAATATATTTTACTTTATAAACATAGGAAATCTAAGATAAAATTGAAGATTTCCCTTTTTAATTATAAAGTAAGGTGATCTTCTATATTTTTCTACAAAAAGTAATGTCTCTCACAACTAATAAGTCCTAGGGTGTATGACACATTGCTATTTGATATTTTGTAACAGCAAATAGATAAAGGCAAAACAAGCCAGTTTTTGCACGTTTTTTAACGGCAACTGACATCTAACTCAGAATCTCTGAACAAAATAAAAACACATCCCTTCAGCAGCTAATACACTGAGATAAATTAGGAGAAGAAAGTACTAGATAAGCACACATGCTGTGCTGGTTTAAGTAAGAATTCTTTTTTTTTTTTTTTCTTTTCTCAGCAACCTATGGTAGAGATCTCAGTGTTGATAAGTTGATACAGGTGTTAGTAGGTGCTGTGAATGAAAAAGTTAAAGAGATCTAACAATGAAAATTTCTCTGTAGCTCCTCAGCCATGCCAAAGGTCCTGAGGGTGTACTTGCTCCTGCAGCAGCTCCTGAGCTGGTAGCAGAGAATTTTTTCTTCCTGTGCAGTCCCAAGAGAGGGTGAAAGAAGCAAATAGTTGTTTCTCATATCTGTTAAAAATTAAATAATGTTTCTAAATTTTCCGCCAGTAACAGCATTTAACCTACTTCAACAGAACTTGACTAACACCAGGTATAACTTATACCCTTCTCAGACAGTAGCTATGTAAGAAATTTTATTAAATCTAGTGTTTTTCTAGTTAGTTACTATATTATCTCATAGGCTATAGAGGTAACAGTCACAATGGCAATGCAACAGGAGGTAAATATGGTTTTTCTTTGCAGATAAAAGGTACAGTTCTATCAGTGACTTAAATGTTTTATGTTTGTATCACTAATACTGAGCTCACTAATATTCCCTGGAATTCAGAGCCCTGTTATATTATTGTGATAAATTATTTTTCATCATAGCCTTTATGCATTTTGCAGAATTCAGGTTGTTGTGAATAACATCAGGCTTCCATTTATACTAGGAAGATACTCAGTTCTGTTGAGGTAAACACTACATTCAATAACATGCAGTCTGAGAGACAATATGAATCTTCATTTTTTTTGGAAGATGAAGGCAGTGTGTGTTGAATACCTCCACAAGAAGTGTTTTAATGTCTACAATTCATGAATTTTTTGAGAGGAACACAACCAAACTGTAATTCTGGAAGACTATCTCCTGAGCTTGATGTGCCTGAGTACTGAGCAGCCTAAGGATGCATCACTGAGAGGGAGTAGTCCTCCTCTGGCAGTTCAGGTCCTCTTGTCTGTGTGTCGCCAAAATGCTTGTTGCCGTGACATCTGAATGCAGACTAGGGGAAACTATTGGTTAATCAGGCAACTTGGACTAATACAAAATTACCTAAAAATTTTGGCAGATCCAAAGGTAGAATGGCTGAAATCTAGTGTATGCAGGTTAAGGCCACATTAAGTGTGCAACAGGTAGTTGGCCAAAATAGTAGAGCTGGCAATTTTAATCTTTTTCTACTTTCCATGATACTATGTTGTATGAGTAGACCAGCATTTAAAATCGGTGTGGTATGAAGTTATCTCGTCATTTTCAGGTTACTGTTAGCAGAATAACTACACTGAAGCCCTTTCCAAGTTGTGCTGTTGGCAGGTGCCGCAATATGTCTTGGTGTTGACTCTACACTGGCAGCCTGGAGGAGTCTTTTCATACAGATCTTACACTTAAATTCCTTTTTTAGAACCTACCATTTCTATATGTGTGAAGCCTGTTCTCAATGGGTGATGACATATCCCCACCAGGAGACACTTGTCTGTGGAGGAAGGTGTTTTTAGTCATGGTCCATTTATACCTGACATGGAGTTTTTAGGTTGACAGGCATCACTTGGGTGAAAGTGCTGCTTGGTAGGCATGGCAGCACGTTTGAGGTACTTGAGATGATGGTGACGAGGAGCTTGCCCTGTCCACACTGTGTGTGAGTATCCTCACAGGTGCCTTTAAGAGCATGGTGGCCTCAAGATGGCAAGCCTTGCCATGGTCCCTTGGGTGCTTAAACTGTTCTACAATACCTGTGGTTGAGTAGTGGGGCCTTAAAGTATCCTCAGGGTGAATCAACAGTGCAATATAAATGCACCTACTGGCAACTGTGCACTGTAAGTGCAGACATATCCCTGGAGGACACTGCTGTCTTTATTTCTAATTTAGCTACCTAAAGCATTGAATATTATTAATGAAATAGTGAACATTATACTGCAGTGCAGTTTGCTGGATCATTAGATGTCTGTTTTTAAGAATCCAGGACATTAATTTATATGTATTTAATGTTACATTGTATTTCTTTGTTGACAGTTGCCCTTGTGGCCTGGTCACTGTTTTACATCTACTTACATATTGTTAGAGAGCCCTAGTCTTATGGTGAACAGAGGGCAATACACAGGCTATTTGGTAGCACAATAAATTTTGCTGGGCAGATGCAAGGCTGTATTTTCTGCATGCTTGCCCACACTGCCTCTTGTTTCCATGGTCTACAGGATCCACCTCTTTGTTTTGTAACAACAATATAGATTAAAACTGTGTTTTCAAATTATGTCTCTGTAAATGGAAGGAAAAGGGATGAAGGAAACCTTAAAATCTACTTCTGACAGCCTATAATTCAGTAATTACATTCCAGATTAATAGACAAAGTTAATAGAACTGGAAATTATATTAGGCATACCTGTATATTTCTGTCACTTTCTGTACATTTTTATTTTATAGCCATGTTAAACTGCTTATTGAGATTATGATTGTGATGTTCCATCTTTATTACTTGGTGGTCTAACCTTTGAAGTCTATGGAGCCTCCACGGATTAAACAATAAATTTTGCTATAACAACCTCATTTAATTCCTCTATAAAATTGATGTTTCCTGACGCTTGTTCACTGATGTGTACCATAAATATGGCATCCATAAATTTTACAATTTAGTCCCATGTCGTCCATACAAAACAATAATAAAAACCTATATTGTGGGAAGGAGTAATAGGAAAAGATTCACTGTGTCAGTAGTAACTCAGACTCTAATTCTGTTCCACAAATAGAAAAGTATCACTCAAAAATGTCTTGAAATGTATCATTTCCCAAAATTACTCTTGCAATATGACTGATTGCTAAATTACTTCTTTAGCTTTTACTTAAGGACCAGACTGTTACTGCAGGAACATAGAGATGGAGGGAATGGTAATGAGGACCAAGACCTCTGTCAGTATATGTGTGAGTTATAGAGCTGTGTGTGAAGCAGTAAACAATTACTTATCCTCCTCTCAGAGCAAGTAGGTAGAGACAATCATGTCTCTCTCTGCTGACAGTGAATGCAGTCCTGCCATGGGGATCTGTAATTAATGGATAGCACAGCATAGCGTGGAGCAAGGAGGAGAAATAGGGAAGCATTTTTTCTGGAAAAACCTTTCTGTATTATAAACTCTTGCCAGCTTTCCTCAGGTGCTGGACCTAAATAACAGCCTGGGGTTGACTTTCATTTTGTTATAGCCTGTTGCTCTCCTCTAGTTTCCAGATGTGTACCTCTAATAAAAATAATGACAAAGTACAATTTCTGATTAATGCTAATGAGATTTTTATTAACTAGCATTTTGGCAATACAAATGTTGAGCTGCTTTTTAACTTAGACCTAGACCTGATCTGGCTTCACCTGACCCATTCAGGCAGTGACCCTCACTTCCCAGCTTCTTTGCGGGATTTATGTAGGGGTTTTTTTCCCCTTTTTCTTATTTTGCTTTTCTTGGGCTCTGTTGAATAGTGCTCTCTGTACCATTAGGTCACTTTTTTGTACAATCAGTGGCTAGAATAAAGGTGTCTTAAAGAGACAACTGTGGAAAAGGGGGAAGCCAAAAGCCTATATCAAATGAATCACTGGGAGGTGAGTTATAAAATTACAAACAAAGGGAAAAAGAAGAGAGGCAACTTCGATAGTAGATTAACCCTGTCTTCATATTTCAGCCATCCCAGGTCCATCACTTCTATGGTTGGCAGACATATTTTTCTGGAAAATAATAATTAATAATTTCAAGTTTAGCAAGAAGTTCTGGGCAAAAAGACTGAGTAGCAAGACACATTTCAGCA
>NW_009953507.1:3679034-3744027 GCF_000747805.2 Chaetura pelagica | reverse complement strand
AGGAAAACTTATCTGTATTATTTCATCAGCTATGCTGCCCATTTTGTATATATTTGCTAAATATTCTTAATTCAGACTTTTTAAAACTATATAAGTCCTTCTTGTTTTAAACAGCAGATTATTCAGAATATGAAAATAAAAATAAGAGAAACAAGCTCAAGAAAACAAAACTATCTTTTCAAATAGAACTGAATTTTCTATAAATTATTTAACTGCCTGCATTGTATCATTGTGCAAAATTATGGTGAAAATGAGAATACCAGGGAGCAGTTTATAGCCCCACTAAAAAATGTAAGTTTAAGCATTTAGAAAGTTAAATCAGCTAAAATTAGGCTCACCTCAGAACAAGTTTACATCAATTTTCTCTGTAATTTATGCTAGGTGCTCAAATATCATACCAGTGAAAGGTGCAAAAATGGATGGATGAACTGACAGATGGATATGTAAAATCAGGAAATTAGTTTAAATTTCAGAATTTAAATAAATTAAGTATGACAAGCACAGCACAGGAATGCACTATTTATTTATTTAGTTTAGTTTATTTTTTATTATAAGGAATAAAAATGTCAGTAGGTACTGGAAATCTCATTTAATCCAGAATCCAGGAACATGAAGTTGGCATCTGATGGTGCAGTAGGAGCAAACCCAGAGCTGCAAGAAAACACACATTCTGCTTGCAGGATTCTGAAAAATGTAGTAATGATTTAAGAAAGTTTTGTACAATTGGACTGTTAAACTGACAGAGTTAATTTTAATTCATCACTTCAGACTAGACAATCCTTCAATATACGGAATGTAATATGTTTATAACAGTCTAAGAATGAAGGATATTATATGAAACACAAACATACTTTCATTTAGAAAAAATCAATATGAACTCTTACTCAAGTCTGAAAATATTATATTAAATCTTGCATTATTTTTATTTTAAAAAATTATATATATCTATTACTTTTATTTTTATAAAGCAGTGGTACTGCTTTATTCAGGTTGGGATAAGAGGTCATTGTATTACCTGCTTCAAGATAAGATGGATTTCAAGATGAACTCTTCATTTAAAAACATTAACAAAATTTAGAAAACAATTATCTAACTATACAATTCAAGATGCTATGAAACAACAGAGATTGCTTATGTTTCAACTGTGATCTGACACAGCTATTCTATTCATAATATTCTATTCATATTATCTTATAACATGTAAAGAAAGTTTTTGTGGGCTTACAACTGTTGTTAATGGATTAACTTTGAATAGGATGGCTTGCTGAAAAGGGCAACATTCTTTATTATACTCATTGCTTGATTGTATCTATCTAAATGGAAGTTTATTCTGGCTTTGTAAAATGAGAAAGTACAATTTTGTATTTTTAGTCCTGGTCTTTTCTTTTGGAATTCTTCATATTTCTGGCATGATAAATATTTATTTGATTTTTGATTTAGTATCACTATTCATTATTAGGTCTAAAACTCCTGAGGTTCCTTTTTTTCTTTTAATAGTAATTGTAAGCAGACCTTTGTTTTGGACTTTACAGTCTGTACCTCAATGCACAATGAAACACTCTGGACCTAGAAATTATGCCAAAGATAATTCTAGGAAATGGGATCTTTGCAAAAATGTGAGATTCTTCGAGCTTTTTAAGCCTCAGGGACCTGACAAACTTCTGCTTACTTTTCCTTTTCTTTCTTTTTTATCCTTTTCATCCTTCCCTCCTTTCCTGTTTCTTCCTCCTTCTCTCCGTCCCTCTTTCCTTCTCTCTTTTCTCTCTCTCTCTCTCTCTTTCTCCCCCTTTGCCTTCTTCCTTCTAGTGGTTCTGTGAGATTTTTATGTCACGTACACACCAGCCCCTGGAGCATGCCGAGTGCTTTGTTACTCCACATAAGGACTGTTCTTTGTTCCCTTGAGGAATCCCATACTGGACTTAATAATAGCCTTTTCTTGTTTTATTTGTAATCTTGAGTTTAATAGCTGGATGTAAAGCTCCATTCTGTTCTTGTCTTTCAAGGTGTAGAACATTTCCTTCAGTTTTGTTGATTGCTGCAAATCCTGCTCTCCCTGTTTCAATTCTTGGTCAATTTAATTTCTAATTTTTTTCTTTTGCTGATTTAATGCTGGTTCTCACATCCATTTCTTTCTGTTTTCTCTAGGGTTTTTCTCTGCTTCTTTCTAATCTGTTACTTGGTGTATATACAATGACTTTCTCACTGACCTGTTCCATTTTAATAGTTGTTTATGGACTCTCATAGTGTTTTACCTGTAGACAAACTGCTCTTAATGAGTCTAAATATTTTAGATTTACAGTACTGGCTTTAAGTCGGTAACAAGTTCATCTTTTCAATTCATAGTCTGCTATTGTCCTGAACATACACCAGTCAGAAGAAACTTTTCTTTTGCTAGAAACCCAATTATTCTCAAAGATAACTTACAGAAAGTTTTACCTTTCCACTGCAGCTAACTCCACTAATACATCTAGTGTTTCCATTCCTACCAACCATTCTTGTCCTGGCTGTCCAGTTCAATTTCTCCTATGGCTTTTAAAAAATCTTTGTGTCTTTGTTTTTTTAATAGTGCAGGGAACTTCACACTCATGAATAAAGATGTGAATGTACAGAATAACTTTGTCTGATGAAGACACCTTGGATCATGTAGCTCCAGTTTTGTCCTAGAGAATATTAATGTTTTCTGCAGTAGAAACCAAGCTGCTGGGAATTAAGGATTGCACAGTGTGCTATCACCCGTAGAATACTACTCATTACATTTTTATTACTTCACTAAATCTCTGTTCTTATCTATTGAACATATCTTCCTGCTAAGTCCTAATGGTGTCATACGACAACCTTTCACTAGTGCTCGAAATTATATGCCCAAAGAAGAAAAAATGAGTATCTGTTTTCAGCTGCTGCTTTTACATCATCCCATGTCCTTTTTTAATTGTTTTCCAGGTAAGTAATACCTTACAGAATACACAAAACATAACCTGCAAAAGACCTGATATTTCTACATTTATGCTGATTACTTGGTAGTGCCATGAACACAAGCTGTAACAGACTATTTTCTCAGTGTCCTACTTCCAGTCAGAAGGAAAGCTTGGGGTGCAAGAAACTGTATTCATTAATAAGTACCTACAGTACTCATCTATAGATAACCTTGTTCATGTTTAAAGGATTCTGTGTAGATAATTGAATAAAATCAATAATAAAATAATAATATATGCACTTAAAGCCATTTTAAAGAGGAACTTCATATTGTTTAGTTAAAGGGGGGATAAACATTTGATAATTTGTATGTTATTTACACATAATGTATTACTGTGCTTAAATCAAATCATGAACTTCTGAAGATCTTGCATATTAAGTCACAGTGGAAATAGTGTTGTGAGTATCAGAGATTAGAAGATGAGCTCAACAAATGATGACTTGTCCACTTCCACCTAAATTAATATATATATACATACATATTCTGAAACAGAAAATGAGATTTTTTTGTTCTTGGACTGTATACTTAGGTATAATGTCATCAATGACTTTTATATGTTATTCAGCTGCTAGAAGAAAAATGAAGTGTCAGTAACTCTTTCTGCAACTATTCAATGAGAGAAAAAGCTTACTATCTTCCCAACTTTTGAAGATCTAACTGAATATACAAATAATTTCCAATATGTTAACTTAGTTAAATGTTGTGTAGAAAGACTAGCAGATGTTCTGTACATGTTTATTTTTTTCCTCATTTTTCCCCCCCTCCTGATTTGACCCTTACAGGTCTGCTTAAGTATTTTGGAGGTTAATAAACTCATCCAACTGTTTGTATCCATAGCAATCCACAGATATTATAACCAGTTCAACAAGAACTGAAAAAAGCATGCTAGAAATATCTTCAGTATGAAAGTAAATCCCCAAAGAAAACAGATGCTGGTTAAATATCTTCTGGTGAATTATTTTTAAAGAGCTTAGGCAATTAGCGGTAAAAATGTGGGCACCAAAACCTTTTATCTCATGCAGGCAAAACTTATAATGCAATAATTCAGCCTATGCCATCCAATGATGTTCATTTTTAAACCAAATTTGAAGCACACAATTTGATTATTTTGCTTCTTTAAAACACTCAGCAGAGCTGGAGAATGATATATAGTTGTTAATCTACTAAAATTACAGACAACCCCACATGCTGTGATTGCCATTAAAAGACCAGCATTTACACTGAGCAGGATGTATCTTGGAAGTTAGGATATGCTGGGTAAGCGTGGGTTCTTTCAGGTAATTAATCAGCATGACTGTTATTTTCAATAGTAAAAAACAGTGAGAAAATACAGATAATTCAGAATGAAGACTAAACATATGTATATATTTATTATTTGTCTTAAATAAACTGACAATCAGGTTTGAAGTTCTGTACAGACTTGAGAGTAGAACATAAAGTTTACAAAAGTTGTTATTTACCTATTGCCATCTGCCTGATCATATTTCATTGATTTTAAAACTACTCTTTTTTTTTATCTTTACAAGACTTGATAATTTGACAAGCCACTTTTGTAGCACTACAAAAGAAATGGCTTGTAATCAAGAACTCAACAGCTGACCATAAGCAATAAAATAGACTTAGCTTGATGGTGAAAAAACTCAAACAAATCCAAATATATGTGTGTAGAAGTCTGCAAAGAGAAATTTAAAAAAGTCTTCCTGGGAGTCCTCCTGCCAAATTTTATCCGTGAGAAAGTTTGCCATATGGTATTAGTTGATTGTCTGGACTTCTACTCTAGTGATTGGAAAAAGACCAGCACTTCTGGTAAATTTATAATTGCAAATAGTTAGAAGCCTCTCCTAGGCTTTAAATCTGGAGTTTCTACCTCACCTATAAATCAGAGTATTTGGCTCATTTAATCAGTTCCTAAAATGTTTAAAATGAAAAAGAGTAACTTCACAAAAAAATCTGATAAATACTAATAATATTTAGTAAATATACCAAATCACTTATTTATTTCTACTGTCAAACAGTAGAAATATGGTACATAGCCATATTTTAATGTGGCTTCCCTAAAATAACCTGCAGGTTTTTTCACATTCACTAAATATTTCCTCTGTATCTCAGGATGTTGATAATTATTAGATATCAACAAACTAGGAGACATTCATGAATAAAAGTATTGTCCTATCTATCAATTCTTAATTATTTAGAGCAGTATGTATCTTTGAGGTAGGCCAGTGGCAGAAAGCACTTACTCTCCACAACAATATCCAAATTATGCTTTAAGTGTTTCCCTTACAGAAACAGAACACATCTGTCCTCTGACAGGATATTCTGAAGTACAGTCTAGTCTGAAATACTTAATATGAAACAACTGCAAAGCTATAAAAGATATTAAATATGTCTAACTTCACTTAGTTCTTGCTAGATGCCAACACTACTGCTGATGGATACTATACTGGAATTTCTCACTGAAGCTCAAATGGTATGTTCAGGATTCAGGTTTCAAAAAAATACATCTTTGAAGACTGAGATGATCATAAAATCATAGAATGCCAGGTCCTTTCCAACCTGGCATGCTATGATTCTATGATCATCTCAGTCTGTTTTGTTTTTGTTTGTTTGTTTGTTTGATTGATTGTTTTTTCCAGGCTGGAACTAGCAGCTTTTGCTGGAAGACAAGTTGATGTCATAATAAAATAGGCAACAGCTGACCTCTATGTTAAAGTATAAATAATAGAACCATGTTATTGTGATTAATATCACTAAACAATTTACCTCAGTCACTGAATAGCAACAGCTCTTTCTGGCAGGTATGGTATAATCTGCCCATCAAATTGTAATGACCTCTGAAGTTACCTGGTGGTTTATTTCGCCAGTGAAGCCTGTAAATTCCTGACTGCAACAACTCAGGATTGTGACATGAGTCTGGGATTTAGTCTTAATTAAAATTATAAATTAATCCACATAATCATCTGCCCTTCCATTAAAGAAAGAACATGCTTCTACACAGCAGTCAGCAAAAGGTCAAGATCTTCTCCAGAAGTTTTTCTCTAGCCCAGATAATTTATTTTTGCCCACTCTGTGTGCTCTGTCATATGTCTGATATATCCTGGAGTCTAGAAATGTGAACATGCAAGAAGTTTTCAAAGAGTACATACTGCAAACAAAAAGCAAATTCCACATTCAATGGTGAGATTATAAGGAGTTCATATTTACACTTTATATTTGATATTTTTAATAATACATTGGTGTTTGTAGAAATTGAAATAACTTGGCAAACAAAACTGAAAATAGCTGTTAAGATATCAATAAACTCTTGTTGACCACAGCACACCTTTCACCCCGTGTGGATAACAGGAGCTTTACATCATAAACCACATGCTCATCTGTTATCCTCTACTATTTGATTTAGTATGTATATGATGCTATTTGTTGTCATTAGAAAAGACCTTATTAGCCCTTCCATGATGTGTCATGGAGGATAAGAAATTAACAAATACAAAACAACTCTGGCAAATCAAAATGGGGGAAGGAGAGTGAGAAAAGCAGACATGCTCTTCTTAATTTTTAGAATCATAGAACAGCCCAGGCTGGAAGGGACCTCAAAAGATAATCTGGCCCAACTTTTATAGGAAAGGAAGCCTAGATTAGATTGTTTAGGACCTTGTCCAATTGCATCTTAAAAACATCCAGTGACACTTTACTTATTCCAGTGACTGATTGTTCTCAATGTAAAAAAATTCTGTCTTCTATCAGGATGAAGTGATTCTTTTACCACTGTTTTCCCTTGGACTCTGCAAAATAAGACAAATCTGAATAACTACCATAAATCCTTAGTCAGAATGAAATGAAACAGGATTTGGATAGGCTTTAAGATTGGGTTTTAGTCTGTGGGTGTATCTAGTATTTTCTGTAGTATCAGGAACATATTGTTACAATGAATTAGAACCATAGAAACATAGAAGTGCTTTGGTTGGAAAAGATCTTTAAGATCATCCAGTCCAACTGTTAATCTAGCACTGCCGAGTCGACTAGTAAACCATACTCCTAAGCACATCTACGTTTCTTTTAAACACCTCCAGGAGCAGTGATTCTACCACCTTCCTGGGTAGCCTGTTCCAGTGCCTTTCAGTGAAAAGGTTTCTTCTAATGTCCCACCTAAACCTCCTCTGGCACAACTTGAGGCCATTTCCTCTCCTCCTATCACTTGTTACCAGGGAGAAGAAATCAACCCCCGCCTTGCTACAACTTCCTCTCAGGTAGTTGTAGAGAGCAGTAAAGTCTCCCCTCAGCCTCCTTTTCTCCAGGCTAAACAATCCCAGTTCCCTCAGATGCTCCTTGTAAAACTTGTGCTCTAGACCCTGCACCAGCTTTGTTGTCTTTCTCTAGACTTGATCCAGTACCTTGATATCTTTTGTGTAGTAGGGCCCCAAAAGTGAACACAGTACTTGTGGTGTGGCCTCACCCCTGCTGAGTACAAGGGTGTGATCTCTTCCTTAGTCCTGCTGGCCACACTGTTTCTGATACAATCCAAGATGCCACTGGCCTTCTTGGTCACCTGGGCACATTGCTGGCTCATATTCAGCTGCTGTCTACCAATACCTCTGGGTTCTTTTCTGCTGGGTTACTTTCCAGCTACTCTTCCCCAAGCCTGTAGCATTGTATAGGTTTGCTGTGACCCAGCTGCAGGACCCCATACTGAACCTTGTTAAATCTCATACAATTGGCCCTGGCCCATTGATCCAACCTGTCCAAGTCTTTCTTACTCTCGGGAAGATCAACACACCCTCTCAACTTGGTGTCATCTGCAAATTTCCTGAGAGGGCACTCAATCCCTCAACCAGATCATTGATAAAGATATTAAAGAGAACTGGCTGCAATATTGAGCCCTGGGGAACCCACTGTTGACTGGCCACCGGCTGGATTTAACTCCATTCACCACAACTCTTTGGGCCCAGCTATCCAGTCAGTTTTTTAGCCAGCAAAATGTACACAAATCCAAGACATGAAGTCCAAGCCAAAATTGTTAGCCTAGATTGTAAGGCTATGGACTTCAAAAAGCTGAATTGCCTGAGGACTAAGAAAAATCTCTTTGACTAGCATATCTTGAAAAGACTCAAATGCATTTATCCAGGTAATTAAAGAGGGAATTCAGACTGGATTTAACTCTGCTGACTTAAGAGTTAATGATTCAGATTTGTGTTTCAAATGACTAAATGCAAATATAAACTCTTTGACGGGATATTGCAATTGTTAACTTTTGTCCTGCATGATGTCATTTACTCAGTAACCTGATTCAGCAAGTGTGTAATGAGGTCAATTGGCCTGACTAAGAAAATTAAAATAACCCAATAAAGATAGCATTTTTAATTGAAGTAAAAAGGAAGAGGAAAAAGAAAATGACCTTCAATATTTTGCTGTTGAAATTACTCATGTGACAACTATGGAATTGAAGATACAAGCATGAAAACACCCTTCTTTCAGCATATTAATAATAAACTGGTTTTTTTATTTCTTTTCTTTCTATGGCTTTTTGTAGGCATAATACTTTTAATCATGAAAATGTACTTATACAGCAGTACAGCTTTCCATGGTATTTCACTTTGATGAAGAAGCATCTTACTGCCTTGTCAAATAAGTTGTTTCTCAAATATAGACTAGAAAGTAAAATCTGCCACTCAATCTCTTTACCTCTGTAGGTGGCTAGCACTCTGGGATCTCTCTCAGTTGTTATGTGTTACTATAAAAATAAACATTATTTAGTGTGATAATAGTAAAGGAAATATTAGGAAATATAAAGTGAAGAGTTGATACAAAAGAAGATAATGAAAGTTGCATTATACCAATAAGTCACTCTGTTCTGAAAATGTTCTGCACGATACTTCTGAGAACACTTGAATACTAATATTATGCATGTTATATCTCTTTTGTTACTATTATTACTGCATTCCTTTGTATTAAAATGTAAGCTGCACATTTTGACAGCTTTTTCTGTGGAAGTTAAATCCACAAGTATTTTTAAGCTCACAGGACAACAATACCACTTTTTGGCTTTTACTTTTCAGTCTCAAAAAACTGACATTCTGTGAGTGGGCATGAACATTTTAAGTCAATGCTGCTAGACTTGTTACCTTGAAAAGTTTATCTTAATCTTACTTTATTTTCTTGGAAGTTTTTTTTTCAAAATGCAGAGACATTCTACTGAAATTATGTGCAGAAACACAACTTTTGCCTTTCACCTTGTAGTTAAGTGTTTAGGTCAGACAGCGGGATGTTTTGAACTCATTAGGAAAGAAAAATTTGAAATGCTGCGGCTGGTATTGATCTGCGGGAGGTGGACACATATCAAGGAATAATTTATTTTTTAATCTTCAGTATCTGAGTTAAGAAAAGGAATGTTCTTTCCAAAAGGAAAAAAGTAAACTAGGTGAGCATAACTAACTTCTTATGGCTATACTGCCACCAAACAGCACGAATAACGAGCAAAAATAGAAGCAAAAGATTTCCCAAGGGACTCAATTAGAGCCAAAAGGGTGTTGTCTCATTTTCAGGCAGTTATTTGCATGTATCATTTGTATGAGTTTACAAGAGTGCTGGTATAGTATGTGCGTGAAGTCAAAGTCTTTAGACAGAACTATATCCATAAACACAGTAAAGAAATAGATGGAAATATCCATGCTTTTGAAAGGATCTGTGTCTTTACATCTATGCTGATCCCTGATATAATTCTTCTACAAACAGTTGTCTCTCAAGCAGACTGACAAAGACCCGAGTCACAGGACAGTGATGGGGAATGAAGTAATTATGGTTTCAACAGTTTTGGATCTGACTTTTTTCAGCCAATCCCACTGTGGTTATGGTTAGGATTTCAGCTTTATTTCAGGCACTGGTGTCCTCCAGCCAAAATAATTCTATAGTGACTCTATAATGACTCTATGATGACTCTATGATGATTCTATGACTATAGTGATTGCCCAAATTAGGAAAATAATTTGACAACTACATCTTAGATCCAGTGCTCAATACTTCGTGTGCTCCTTTCTTGCCTTGCTTGGGTAGCTCATCTAACTTTACATCAAGTATCCCATCCTAAACATGAACTTAGTGCAAAGATGTATCTTTTTTAAAGACTTACGGTTTAAGACATTTGTATTTCCAATAGAATTAGTAACAGTAATTTTCACAAAAAGGCAGCAAAAAATAGAACCTGGAGAACTTATCAAAATCTTACTCTATTTCTGTGGTTTACATAACACAAATTAAGATTCTAAACTAGAGAACATAGAAAGACTTCTCATTAAATGTCACTGAGTAGTTGTTTAGAAAAACTGTAGGTATTAGCAGCTTTCCTGAGGCCAAGCAAAATGCTAAAAATGTTTGCAAATCCGCATGAAGCATTCAGCAAGGGGATGCTACTGATATGAGGCTTCTAATTTCTATACTGCCATCATTTACATTTTGATTGTTATCATGAGGAAAGAGCAGAAGCCATCCCATTAGATTAAAGAGCAGTAAATTACATTATTTCAAATCAGGAATTTAAATCTATAAGTTATTATTTTGCACACAGCATGCTCACTTGAATCCCCAGAATGGGTCATTGAACATGTGTGTTGTACCCCAAAGGTTAATTTCACTATGCACTATGGTAAATATAGTTGTACTGTGCGGTTGCTGCTACCAGCATCATCAAGTCAGTTAAATTTAATCTTTAATATTTGTAATCTTTTAAGTTTTTTTTGTTTCAATCTTGTTTTGAATTGAAACTTTTGCAATATTTACACATGGATGTTTTCATGTTTTGTTGTAAGGTTTCATTCTTGTAAAGATTATTTTCCTGTTTATCCCTCAGTATCATATACAAAATACTAGTTGTGATTCACTGGTTATGTGCTTTCAAGATTTCACACTTCTGCAAAGATGTGCTGCTAAGTGACTTCTTTTTTTGTCTCTCCTAGAGTCAGCTTTTAGGTTATTTTTATAAATCCACCTTGAGTAAAAGCCACATCATATTTTTGTGCAAGGCAATTATATCCTTTACCACATATGCAAAGAAATATATGATAGTTATAGAAAATTTATTACAGATGTAAGAATAACCAAAGTGTGCTGGCACTTCTGTTAATGACAGAAAGCAGATGATTTTTGAAGTTCATAAAGGTAAAATCTCTTTAGATTATTAATTTTAATTTTTAGAGGAGTTATTTTTCTAAAGAGCTGCTAGGCAGGGAAAGATAGTACTTTATTTGTACCAGCTCTTGTTGAAAGTAAAAAATATGTCAGAAACACAAGCTTTACTTCAAAGCTCAAACAGAACTTAGTACAAAACCAGAATCGTGAGTGAAGATTTTAAAAGTAAAAACATGTTTTCATTGCAGATCTATTGCCAGCAACTGTTGCCCTCCTGTTCTGTAACAATACAGATTAAAAATACTGTTAGCAAAATCCAAGGCACAAATAGTGCTTGAATGTTCCAGGGGAAACGTATAGTCCATGTGCTGTTTTATAACTTCACTGGAAGAGATTGAAAATCTTCAGTGCATCATACCTAGACCAGACAGTGATAGTGTGACAATCAAACCCCCACATCAGACAAGGAAGCGTAGATTGGTGCCACCTGATAAATAAATGTGTTACTTCCAATTCTACTACCCTAGCAGTGAAAATATGTCATGTTAGATTAGCATTGATTCATTGCGTGCTTGAGAGGAACACTTGCAGATTGCTTTAATTAACAGATGCACAAAGGCTGCTGATGTTTTCAATGGAAAATTTCCTTGCCTCTTGCAGCATACTATCAGACTGTCATTCTCAGGTGGCAGAATGACAGGATATCAGAGGAACCACTCTAGAAACTTTTCATTCTCAGCACTCTATCTAAATATCTGTGTTAACAATATGTTCTTGTCCATTTGCACATTTTGTTTTGTAGTCTTGAGAAAAAAATACAGTAAAAAAAGTCAACAGTTGGATCTTCACTTTTTCTTCAAAATGAAGTAGAGTGATTGCCTATGATATTCCTTTGTTTAAATATTTCTTTCATGTCAACAACTAGCTGCTTAGACGGATGCATTACAAATCTTGCTGCAGAATTGTTTCCTGATTTCCACTCAACTCAACTTAGAAAAAAAAAAAAAAAAAGCAGCATTATATGATCCAGTATAACATAGGTATTCAGCTTAAACTCAAATTGTAGGTGCCTAGTAAGACAATCCTACAAAGAAAGTTAACTCATTTCCTTAAATATTGGCAGATATGTCCTTAGCTGCCTCCTCCCAGGTTCCCTGTCCTTGCTTCCACCCTCTGTAGACTTTGTTTTCACATCTAAGTGTGTCCACGAACTCATTGTTGATCTGTGCAGACATTCTGGCATTATTGCCCGCCTTTCTTTTTGTTGGGATGCGTTTCTTCTGGGCTTGGAGAAGGTGATACTTGAATACTGTCCAGCTTTTAATATGATTAGTTCAGTGTTCTAATTTATCATTCTTTAACTTACTATGACACTAGCTCTAAAACTAAAACTGTTGCCAATCAAATATTTACTTTCTTACATTAAAGTTTGAAAGAGAAGAAAGGTTTCATTCCTTGTTAAGAGGATGACAGAAGTGCTGAACGTGAGATTCAACAGTGGTATCCAGGTAGATTTTGAATAATTTTCATTGACCTGAAATAGAATATATTAATTTGGTAATTTTGTAAAATCTGGAATGTGGCACATGCTGAATATCAGCTCTGAAAATGATTTGAGGAATTATTGTGCTCACTATATTAATTGCCTGTATGAACATAAGCAGGGTTGAAATACTAGTGATCATGTGTTTTTCTTCTGAAGAACCCATTTTTTTAATCCCATGAATTATTGTTTTGAAGACACATTTATTCTTCTAGTTAATCTTAGTTCTTCCAATAATTTCCATAACACTACCTAGTTAAAAAGAACAACAGACTACCACTGAGAGGAGTAGTAGCACACCATGAAGCTTTTCCTATTGAGATGAATGCCATTGATAGGTTGATATATCTTTATGTGTCTTTATAAATTGAAATTTTAAAGATAGAATAATGCAAATATTGTCATTCTGCAAATATATTTACTTGTTATAACTTTATAACCTTTTCACATGTTAGATCTATCCCTGAGACCAGCTCCAGTGCAGGTAAGCCCTCACTGGGGGAGGGAATCATGGCAAAAAAAGACTTTTTTGGGGGCTTTCCAAAGCTGGGAGAGCAGCTAGCCTGTGCCTACTGCCAGCAGCTTGTGGGTCGGCAGTGGGGGCAGGGTAGGCAGAGCCAGCACCACCCATGGTCTCTCATGCTCTCAGAAAAAGCTGCCCTAGGGAGAACTAGTGACCAGGCGCATGGTGAACAAGGTGGGTAAACAGGGCACACCAGCCAGGGTGTGGTGCAGCAGAAAGAGTGCTGAAAGTCTGCTAACTGTTGTCCAGGTAACAACTATAGCTACCTGGCAGAAGACAATGGCACCTCTCAGCTCTGCACACTCCAGGGCTGACAGATTCCCAGACTGAGCTGTCCTGGGAAAATGCCACCACCCAGGTGTCACACTGCAGGGTGTGCCCAACTCATTTTGTCGGATGGTAGCGGTAAGCAGACCTGTGGGAGGTGTGCCCAGGTGGAGGAACTCCTTCACTAGTGCTGGAGCTCTGGAAGGAGGTAAGCAGGCTGAGAGCCATTAGGGAATGTGAGCGGGAAACAGACACTTGGAGTCACACCTTGTCTGCCATGATAGAAACCCAGCAGGCAGAGAGAGCCCCTGCTACAGCAAACTCCCTGTCCTCCCTCCACCCAGCTCAATGTGATGCTTTGGAAGACATGGGTAGTGGCAAGATGTACCTGCCTGGTGTAAGAGGCACCCCAAACGTGTTTGCCCAACAACTTCACCACCTTCCTAGGTGCCATGGAGTAACAGGTTGACAGAGCTTTGCAAGTGGAACACAATAAGCTGTGAGAAAAGAAATTCTTCTGACTTGGAGGAGTCATCAAGGTCTATGTGGACCATCCACTGATCAAAACATCTGAGTAAAGGAAGAAAGTTGGGAAGTGGGAAAAGGATCAAAGTGGGAAAAGGATCCTGGGTCTGGAGCTAGAATAGAAAGGTCTTTAAACTAGACTTGAAGAGGGGCGGGGATAAAATTTTGCTTATTAGAGAGAAGCCTGCAAGTGTCACACAAGAACCAGTGGGACAGTATAGTAGTAAGATTCTACGGTTGGCTGTCTCAGTGCAGATGAAGGTTGATAGTCTGGCAGCTATGGAAGCATCTGAGAACCATCTGGTGTGAATTAGGGCTGCTTCTTTCTAAAAGGTGGCAGGAACATTATTACAGCTGAAAGGCACTTATACCAATGCGTGCAGTTTGGGGAAAAAACATGATGGACTAGAGGAAAGGCTGAAAGAGCTGGAACATAGGAAGTTCCATTTCACTATGAGGAAAACTTTACTGTGAAGGTGACAGAGCACTGGAAGCGGCTTCCCAAGGAGGTTATGGACTCCTCTTCTCTGGAGATAATCAAGACCTGCCTGGATGCAGACCTGAGTAATGTCCTCTAGGGGATCCTGGTTTATCAGAGGAGGTGGACCAGATGATCTCTAGAGTTCCCTCCCAACTCTAACTATTCAGTGAAATATATGTATTCAGTGCAAAGAATATATAATAGCAATGTAACATGAACAAGCTTTCTCTCTAACTAATTAAATGTCATAACCAAGTTTAAAAACATAAAATAAATTTTGTGGAAGCAACAGTAATTTTCATGAAAATTAAGCTTAATTATGTATGCATATAAACCTAAGTTATTCTGAGAAAGCCAGAATCTTATACATCAGAAATATTTTTTTGATATGAAAATGGATCAGAAGGTCATTTACCTGTTCTTTTGATCAATGATAAATAATAATGAGAAAATAAAACTAGATTACATTCAAAGATTTTAGCTGAATGTTTTCATTCACCACATATGCTGGATTTAATTTTTCTTTACATGACATGGTTTTAAGCGATTGTGTTTACCTTCATGACACCAAAGGTAGTACCTTCTAATATACTCTGAAAGAGGACATCCAGAAACTATTTTTAAAAGACAGAAAACAGAGGGTTCTTTCTACCTTAAATATCTTCACAGGTAATCACCAACGAATTCTCACCATCAAATCAAGCTGAGCTTTTCCATCTTTATTTTATTATTATTATATTTAATTCAAATTATAGCATTAGATATTTTAGTATACATCTATGTTAGTCTAAAAAAGACATAGCTTAGGTAAAACAGCATATAGCTTAAAATGAGGAAAAAAAGCTTTTGGATACATGGGTTCTTTTGTTAAGGATAATAATTTAAGAAAGAGGTTTTATTGTAAGAAAGAATTCCACTGAGAAACAGAAAGAGATAAGGAGAAGAGGATGAAGAATTCAGAAGGAAGAAACTGGAGAAAACAAAAAGAACAAGATACTCTGTTTCACCCCAAGAGTGCAGTGTAGATAGCATTTCTCTCCACTTAGGATCCTAGTCTATGTGATTTTTCTCAGGATCCCTAACAGCCATCATTAGCATTACATCTGGATTTCTGGTTTGTCTTCAGCATTGCACACAGTTAAAATACACCTTGACCTATTTTTTTATCTCATTCATTTGAAACAATGAGTAAGCTAACTAAAAAAAATAAAAAAATAAATCTTCATTTTAATTTAATTAATTACTCCAGAATGTAAGGCAGAAATTGATCAAACTGACAGTCAAAAGAAATTAAAATGTATTTGTTTTCTGTTCATGAGTTGGTCATCTTATCTTGCACTTCATCTCACAGTTGACTCCTTCATTAAGTCCAACTGGAGAAAACACTGAAGTGTCCCATAGAGTAAAACAGATCAATGACTTAAGCTCCCATACTGGGAAAGAGACCTGTCCTCAAACTCTTTCATTTGGTAACATGCTGGAATCTTTATGATTTTTCTTTGCCTTTTTTCTTCAGTCAATTACTGGGTTGGTTCTACATTATTTATTCTTCTAGACTATGTGAACACGTAAAATGGACTATATCCCATTTTTATAGAAGTAAAATAAGAATTTTTCTCAGAAATCACTTTATAATTATGAAGAGAGAAACATCACAACTGTATATTCTCATTAATAAAAGACAAAATTCCTTGGTATTATTTCAGTAAGACTAGGCCTGGTTTGTATCTCATAAGTATCAGGTTTGGAGTCAGATAACAATGATTTATTTTAATGGTTAATGATCTCAGTATTTCTGTTCTATTTAGCTTTACATAGACACCATTATGTCCTAATTTAAATAATTCCCCTAGTTTGTAGAGAAATTTGAAGACTTCCAGCTTCATTTTAAAGCTTTTGTATAGTTGCATTTCAACATACATTTGGAATATTTTTTACTATTTTCCCATTCACTTTCTGTGATCACAGACTTTCTCCTAAACAGACTTTTGGGAGCTTTTTCTGCACAACTTTCCTTTTTTTTTTCACTTAAAAGTTTTAGTTTGTACAAAACATTTTGGCATGGTAACCCTGAGCCTTGAAGTTGATCCCTGGTGGAATCCATAGCCCTGTGTAAGCAGGGAAAGAAAAATTGAGTTTATACCAGTCAGCGTGCAGTTATTATTCATGAAATTCTGGGAAAACAGCTGTGTCTTAAAACTGTCACCTTACAGATTTAAAGTATTTATCTATGAATTCTTAAAAAAGAGTTAAGGATTTACAACTTTTATTTCAAGACCACTCAAATCTCTTCAAAGAATACTTCTGTTGGTGCCACTCAATGGCAAGTAACCTATAATTGATATGGGATCTCATTCCCAGATATTCCCCAGTTTATTTGAACAAATGAGCCATCATAGTCCAGTCAACACACACTTTCATGAGCTTCTGAAGATTTTCTCTGAAGACCTTCGATGGTACCATTTTTACTCTGTAGAGAGAGCACTGCAGGGTGTATTAGGAAACTTTCAGTGTATCATCTTCCGTCACCATAATTATGCTAGCAGTGAAGTACAGGAGCTAAGTATAGAATAGCTTTAAGCAATTTTATATATATAAGGAAATAAACCATATAGCTAACCTATGCATAGAAGCACTGTCTATGTCCAGTTTTACATTCCTCATGTTCCCAGCTACAGAAGAGTAAAGCTTTCAGGCCATACAATGAAGTTTATGCTCACTACTACTTCTGTTATGTTCAGTTAATAAAATAATTGCATTGATATGTGATCAATGAACATTTTGTGATACGAAAGTGGAAAAAGTAGATCGGAAAGGGTAAATGATGTCTCTGAGGGAATGGTCAAAAACACTCTGCAATCTTCTTCTTAAAGACACATGGAGACTTAAACCAAGTTGTGCCATTTTCCTGCTATCAGTAACTGTTTGTTATAATGTATATATCTGACATCCCAGTTGGCCCTCACAAAATGCGAGCACCACCTTTATCTCATGTTTTTTCCTGTTGTTGACAGAGATAATCTTAGAAGATTTTTAGTGCCATTGTGTAGTTGAGCACAAGTACACACAGTTTGCTTTTTCAATGTTATAAATATATATACAAGGCAGTTACGAAAACGTCTAAACCAAATATGAATATTCATAGTAGCAGGTCATAGCATTAGTAAAAGAAGGTTAAAAAAGAAAGGAAAAAAAAAAAAAGAGAGAATACTGCCATATTGTGGCAGTAACTCTGAGTCTTTAAAAATATTGACTGTTGTCATATAAAATTGATCATGCCTTGAACTCTTCCACTGTCTTTCCTTTTCCTCACCTTTGTTACTAAATACTCTGAAGAAATATAATGGATATTTTAATCTGAAAATATCAACCATTCTCTGAAGAGACAAAACCAACCCTACCGTCTCATAAAAATGTTTTGTTTACTTCTGTGGAGAGAGTACTCTTATATTTTATTCATTAATACTTTAAATTACATGGAGATATCCAATTATGAATAGCAATAGACATAATGACATCCCTGGGCCTTTACAGAATGTCTACTAAGTCATCCTCCTTTGTAAGAAAAAAAAAAAAAAAAAAAAAAAAAAAAAAAAAAAAAAAAAAAAAAAAAAAAGAAAAGAAAAGAAAACAATTAGAGGAAATGATCCATTATTCCATAAAGTTCACCAGGGCAAAAATTTCAGCCCTTTCTGCATCCCTAAAATAAACAAATAAAAGTGAATTGGACACAGGGGAGGAACTTCATTAAATTTTCTAATAATGGCACATCTGAGAGCCCATTAAGAGCAATAGTCAGACAGTCTCCTCTGTCAGGATCTTATTTAGAGAAAATACAGAGGAATGAGAAAAGGATAAAGCATTTGTAAGGATGGCATTTTGATTTTGATTCTTATGACTTCATTTTATTAATATGTATATATAGTGTCCAGCAGGACATTGTCCATCAGTCCTTTTACTTAAAGAATTTTGACCAGTCCTAAACACAATTGCCCACAGTATGGTGGGGTTGTACAAACATAGGCTGTGATTCTGCAGGTACTTAGACCAAAACATATTTTTGACTAAACGTAAAACTTTCTGCTTTCAAAATATGGTGGAAAAGATGGATTCCACTCCAAAATCCAGACTGAGATGTGCGGAGCGTCCAAACCAGGATGCAGGCTGAAGCAGGTATCTCTGTACAGCCCTTTCCTTCACTGCTACTAATTCTGTACAAGCCTACATTTTTATTTCTTCTAGCTATCGTACTGGACATGTCTCTGATCATCTCATGTGTAATCTAACCCAGATATAGAAACTGTGGTTCTGTCACACACCTTTCACAAGAGATATTATCAAACAGGTTTCTCTGTGAGATCAGGTGCTGCAGATTCAGTGTCACAATTTCTTTCAGAACATGCCCACAATAAAAGGAGCCCTCAGCTTTTCCACACTTTTCTCTGTAGTTCAGTATTTTTATATTCTAATATACAGCTTGTGAGTGTGCACTAATTTAAGGTGGTCTCAGGTATGTTCGTTTCCTCAAATTAAAGCTTTACTCTGATCAGGTTTGAGCAAGGTCTGTAACTTACAGGTTGAAACATTCATTTGGAATGATACATACCTGTGTTCAAGTCTGTGCTGATGATTTATATATTGAACTGCCTTTCCATGCCAATCTCATAGCCATCATTTTGTCTACCTCCCCATCCTATTGCAAGATGTTTGTGTATTCTAGAAACTTTGACATATGAATCTGTGTACCACACACACTTTTAAAATGCCAAGAATAGGTTGCAAAACTTCTTATTTCTCAAATGTTGGTGTGGATCAAATGTTTATAAAATTCACAGCATTCAAGGGTGCTACAAAAATAAAATCCCTTAATTGTTGTCAGGATTCTTGTATTCAGGGAACATAAGTTGTGTCCAGCCCTTTCTTTTCCATATTGTTTGCCCTACCTTATTTATTCTAGCAAATTACTGTCTGTACTTTACATTATTTTCAAATTAGAAGGAAGTTTGATCAAGCCACATTTAAATTACCAACACTGATTGTTTTCATGTAATGAAAGAAAGCTTAATAATATTCCTCTGGGTGATATAATTTATAATGTCTTGAGACTATATTTGGTAACAGCCTTTGGGGACAAATTACTGTGCAGATTTATAGAACTTTGCTCATAGACAGAAAGTCAAATGTTCCTTCCAGGAGTCATAACTTATTTCATTCAAGACAATAAAAAGGTGACAAAGTTGGGTCAAACTTACTGCAGATTTGTTCAGAAACCTCAGGAGAAGCTAAAGAAAATGGTCTCTATAGCAACTAAATGGGCCAACATTATGTTTATTAATTACATGTACGAACAGCAGAAATTGCAGGAAACAAAGTGTTGAGGATGAGTCAGGATCTCACACTGGGACCGAGAACTGATCACTTATAATGAAGATTGTGAGCTACTTCATTCTCTCTTAGTCACTATAAAATAATATCAGTAAACTGATAAAATAATATCAGAAACTGTTTATCTGCTGTCCAGAGGTATGATTTTATGTCATAGCTAGAGGATTGGATACAATTACTCTAAATTGTAAATGCTCTCCTTCTGCTCTTATTTTTATAAGATTTTACTTAAGTACATTCCTTTTATGGGAAATTTCATCATAATATTTAGGTCCATGAACAGCCCTCCGCTGGTTAATAATCACTGTCCGTAGGGCCAGGGCAGTATTTGATACTGTAGGAGTCAGTCTTCTGGGTTTTGATTTTTGGTGCTTTTTGTTTGTTTGTTGTTTTTTGTTTGTTTGTTTTGTTGTTGTCGGGTTTTGTGTTGTTTTGTTTTATTTGTTTGTTGTTTGTTTTGGTTTTGGTTTTCCTTTTTAATGGGAACTACTGGCCAGGAAATCTCTATTCTTTTGCCAGTTATATTAAATCTATAATGAAATGTATCACAAATGTATCCTGTCTTTGTTACTTCTATAATTCTGTCTATGAAACAGACCAAGCAATCAATTTTTTGTATACCTGATCTACTTACTACTTGTAAAATCATTACTGTCTCTTGCAGGCCATTTCCTATCCATCCTCTCCTTTTTTGCTCTTCTTTTTATTTTTTATTTGTTTAATATTGTATCTTAAATTATGAGAACAAACCTTCAAGAATTGTTAAAGCTGCAGCTTTTATGAAAGAGCAGTAGCATATTTGACATTCTTTGCTATGTTTTAACTTTCTAGGAGATTGAGATAAAGAAAATGTTTTAAACTTTAAAGATCTTGATGATCGTTTTCAGCACAGCCAGACAGCATGACTAGAAATAAGTGGCAGCCGACACCAGAAGTAATAATTGAAACAAAGAAATCCAGACTGTAGTGAGTGACTGTAGTAAGCTGAATGACCTGTCACTGCTAGTAGTGGTTTTCCCAAGAAAGAAAGACGGGGACAGGCAGGGGAGAAGAGGAAGCAGTGTTGCTCTCTACAGCAATGACCAGTTGGAGTCCATGGAGGTCTGCCTGGGGATAGTTGAGGAGCTGATTGAGAACTCAGGGGTGAAGGTTGTAAAGGGAAGCCAGGGGCAGGTGATATCATAGTGGGGGTCTGCTACACTTGACCAGGAAGACCCAGCAAATGTGGCCTTCTGTAGACAGATAGGGGCAGCTTCACATTCACAATCCCTGGTTATGGCAGACTTCAACCACCCCTATATTGCTGAAGAAACTATACAGCAAGGCACCAGCAATCCAGAAAGTTCCTGGATTACACTGATGACAATTTTGTCCTCCAAATGGTACAGGAACCAACAAGAAAAGTTGTTGTGCTGGACCTTGTTCTCACCAACAAGGATATGCTGCTGGACAACATGAAGCTTAAAGGCAGCCTTGGTTGCACGGACCACCGAATGAGGGAATTCAAGATCCTTGGGGCAACAAGGAAGGTGTGAAGCTGGGCTTCAGGAGAGCAGACTTCAACCTCTTTAGGGATACGCTTGGTAGAGGACCATGGGATAAAACTCTGGAGGGGAGAGGAACCCAATCCCAACAAGGAGAAAGTCAGGCAAGAAAGCCAGAAGGCCTGCACAGATCAACAAGGAGTTCCTGGACTCATTTTCAAAAAGGAAAAAAGGAAGACCTGGGGAACTGTAGGCCAATCAGTCTCACCACTGGGAAAAGGTAGATTTAGATTAGAAATTAGGAACATATCTTTTAGTGTGAAGGTGGTGACACAGATTGCCCAGGGAAATTTGTACTCTAGGTGCTCTGGCAGGGGGCTTATACTAGGTGATCTTTTGAGTTCCCTTCCAACCCCTAAGATTCTGTGATTCTGTGATTCTGTGAAGTTGTGAAAGCCCCATCACTGGAATTCTGCAAGGCCAAGTTGGATGGGGCCTTGAACAATCTTGTCTAGTGGAAGGGTGGGACGTAGATGTTCTTTAAGATCCTTTCCAACCCAAACCATTGTATTATTGTATGGTTCTATGAGATAAAGTAGTGTGAATTCTAAAAAGTGTAGGAATTGTGCCAAAGTGATTTCTGTGCTGAGCCTCTCTTTGGCACTCCTGATTTGGAGGTGCTCTGCCTGCCAACCTGCAAGCAGCAGTACATTATACAATTTCTCAGTGCTGCAGGATGTGTCAGGCTGGTCCTCCACCCTTTCCCAGTTCCACCCTTGGCAATTGCCTTCACCAGGATCCTTACCAGCAAGGCTGCCTGCAGTCACCTGAAGGAGAACTTTTGGACTGGCTGGGGAGTGTTTGCAGTTCATTTACTGACCTCATAAGCCCACCTTTCAAACCAGGGCAAACCTGCAACCACAGTCAGCATCATGCCAAACGCAAGGCAATATGCCTTTCTTGGAGGGCTTTATATCATGCCAGCATGGTGATCTGGGTGACAGAGCGCATGCAAAATAGTTTGAGTTCTCACATGAGGCTGTTTAGAGGCATATCCCTGAGTGCAGGTGCTACTTTAAATCCAAGACCAGAAAGGAGGTGAAAATTTTTCTTGGTACTCCTCCAAGTTCTGTATTGTTTCTGTTGCTAATTAAACGCTGTAGAATTAGAACCCATCATATTTGCTACTGATGTGTGGGCATTAAGAGTTGAAGAAAAAGCTCTGAAAGAGCCTCATGGTGTTATTGCCAGCTTTTGAAGAAAGTTAATAAAACCAGCAGCTGGAGCTGACAAACAAAGAAAATCTAAAATTGAATATGGAATAACACTGGAAACAAATTTTAAAGTATTTTTTTGTAATTTTTTTTTTTTTTTCAAAGTCTGTTTGTAATGTGCTTCTGATAGAGAAAATCTTTGACATTTACAGTATTTTGTGTCAGCTGATGGCTTCCATTCTTTGCCAGTCAGTGCATTACCACATTGTTGCAGCTAGTGTGAATGAGCTTCCAACAGACTTCCGCTTAGCCAGGCATGTCATATTCAACCTAGAGTTATGATACACTAAAATGCATAGAAATAAATGAGTAAATTGTGTTTCTCTGTTGAGAACTCATACACTTGGGTGCCTGATCAGCTCATAATTTTCAAGTAGGAGCTCTATAGAGGGAAGATGAAAAAAAAAGCTGTCTCACATTGTACTCAAAGCCTGACTCTTCAGACAACTGTGGGTTACTTACCTCAGAAAAATGTGCATTAGTTAGCACAGAATGTCTTTAAAAAATCTAAGAGAAGAGCAGAGAATAAATAATAAATGATAATAGCATATCTCAAAGATCTTAAGATCTCAAAATGCTTTATGTGGCTATCCTCATGACACTGGGACAGACAGAGATGGAGTAATTTACTTTGTATCACACAGTACATCATTAACAAGGCCAGGAATAGTAGCAGGGTTCCTTGAGATCAAACCTACCAACTTATCCCCAGGACCTGTTGTGCCTTCTACTAGTGGCAGCTAAGGAATGCCAGAGAGACAAAGCACTGACAGTCCTAAGCTACAGTTAGTCAAATATAGCTCAGTTGTTTTGCATGTGCAGTCTGGAGAAAAAGATACGTAAAAAATTCCAAGTTTTTCTACTTGAATCTTCATCCTTATTTTGATTGTTTCATTTACTTTCAAGTGAGTTTGAAAAAAAAAAAAAAAAACAACAAAAAAATCCCAAACTTTTATGTGGCTATCCTCATGACACTGGGACAGACAGAGATGGAGTAATTTACTTTGTATCACACAGTACATCATTAACAAGGCCAGGAATAGTAGCAGGGTTCCTTGAGATCAAACCTACCAACTTATCCCCAGGACCTGTTGTGCCTTCTACTAGTGGCAGCTAAGGAATGCCAGAGAGACAAAGCACTGACAGTCCTAAGCTACAGTTAGTCAAATATAGCTCAGTTGTTTTGCATGTGCAGTCTGGAGAAAAAGATACGTAAAAAATTCCAAGTTTTTCTACTTGAATCTTCATCCTTATTTTGATTGTTTCATTTACTTTCAAGTGAGTTTGAAAAAAAAAAAAAAAAACAACAAACAAATCCCGAAGCTTAAACTGGTATTCAGAGTTTATTTATTAGGTTTTCAAATATGTTCAAAAAGCATTCCCTCATTAAAATTTTTTAATAAATTAAACCAGTTGGAGACGTTTGTGTGCTTGTTTATGCGAACAAATATGACTTAGTTACAAACATGATTATGTGACAGGATCTAGTAGGCAGAATTGAATTTAACAGTCATTGCTGCTTGGGGTTTGGTTTTTTTTGGTTTTTGTTTTGTTGTGTTGTGTTGTTTTGTTTTGTTTTTTTTAGAAGAGATCTATTTTTAAAAATAATTACCAAACAGTAGAAATATATTCTCTCAGGCATACTACACTTGCAGAGAAGGACGATTAAATTTGGGTTGCAAGGCAGAAATAACTTATTCAGTGGTTCCAAATAAAATTATACTGGTGGATGTTGCATAAATGAATCAAAAAAATATACATAGGACAGTGGAAAAATTCTGCAGGCCTTCAGTACAGTTCACATAAGACTTATGTAGAAGTGCTGATAGAGTCGTTGTCTTCGTATAGTTTTATTAAAACCACCCTAGAGATCTGAAGAAACAGACTGTGACCATGAGCAGATAACTAACTGTAATAGTAACGGGAAATGTCACTAAATGTCATTAAAGCCAGACATAACGTAAATGATGGCAGTAGGTTTGGTATAATGGAAGGATATAATGAGAAGATGGCATTTCCTTTAAGGACAGTAGCAGATTCAGACCAGTAAATTAATTCAGCAGTAATGGCCAGCTGAGTAGGAAAGTAACTGGTTGTACTGCCAAAAAAACCCCTTTAGATTCATAACAAACTCAGAAATATAAAACCTTTAAAGGAAAAGAAAAGCAATAATCTTTATGAGGTGCAACAAGAGGTTGAAATGTGACTTGCTAGAAAAGCACTCTCACAAAGCCCGTTTCTTTCACAGTTGCACAACAGCTAGATAACCAAGGTTTCTAGCAAATACAATGAATTCTAGTTTCTTCAGAAAAGGCACAGAAAACAAAATTTCATCTAAATCCTATGGAAGTCTTTTATTTCAAGTGGAGCATAATGGGATATATGGTTTATCCCACTGAGTTTACTCTGTCTAAATAGGAAAATCAAGACCAACAGGCAAGGTAGAAAGACTACATGTATTTGAAGTGAAGGAAGAGAAAGTTATCTTTGTCATTAGGAAATACATAGTTTAACGTGTGTGCACTTGTTTGTTTGTTTTTTTGGTTTGTTTTGTACCTTTAAAACTTGTGATAAAGGAGCTTGGTTTCTAGATAAACAGAAGTGACAGAAACAATTACAGTAAAAAATAGACAGAATTAAAATGTAAAAGGTAATTTAGCAATGGGAGGTCTTTTTAATAGTTATGCTATTTGCTCCTAATCGTCAAATGCCAAATATCCTTAGAATAGCTTCCTATTTATCATGGATAAAAACCAAGAGAAATTACCACAGTTCACAATTCCCTAGCTTAAATTTACTTTTCTGTGGTCATGCTGATATTAGAAACAATGGAAACAGTTTTCCCAAACTGCAGTTATGAGATGATGGGCCAAATGTGTTACTGGAGCAACTGCTGAAATCAGTGAAGCAACACCAGGAATGACTTTAGCTTCGTGTGTTCAGCCTTTGTAGGGACAGTGAAAGAACTCTCTGGGCTGATCCATAATACAGCATGACTAAAGCCATTTAATGCATTATTTTAGAAAGACAGAAATTGAAAACTATGGGGAAATTGGAAATGTGTCAGCATTAGCTCTGTTAGCTGTTAGTGATTAAATTCCTTATCTACAGTGAATGTCAAAAAGCTGGTTAGACAACAAAATAAAAAATATTATTAAAAAATATTTTTATTATGTTTTTTTTTCAAAACCATAATCTATTTACATGTTCTGGGCTGTACTACCATGGAGCAATACACATTTGCTGCAATATCCTGCACTCCCACTGCTCTGTGAAACTCTCAGTGTTTTTAATAAGGGTGGGAACAAGCAATCTATCAGCAGATGAGGTCACATCTCAGAGAAAATCTGTGATTAATGTCTAGCCCCTGAAAAGTGTTTGACAACTGGGATTCTGAAGCTTTAAAGCTTTTTTTTACACAGAATGTTACTTTATCTCCTTGTTCCATAAAATATGTCATAGTAATTATACATTCCATTAAAAAAATTTATAAAAAGAAGCAAAAAGTACTGATTTTCAGATATTTTCTCCTTCAACTTAGACTAAATCCTAGCTTCTGAGATGTGCAGAGCAATTGCTCTTCTTTTGAGTTACCAAGGAACGATGTTTGATACAGATGGTTGATTATGGAAAAGCAGGAGTTCTGCTTATAATGCATTTCAGAAGAAGATGGGATGGCAAAAAATACCCAAAATTCTTAACAGGAGGTAATAAGCAGAAAATTTGCATCTCTGGAGATTCAAGGATTGTTCCTGTTGTTATGTTTCCTAGGCAGGAGAGAGACACTGGTGAATTATCACTTTTCCAAAACACACATTTTTCAAGAAATTAATGGAAGCAGAAATGAATGCCTAAACTGGCAGACCTTGGACCTATGGTAACCAGAATATGAACATGGAAACTACAACACAGTTTGTTTACCATGATCTTATCACTCGCCTAGATTGCTGCCCATGAAGACAAATTTTGTCCTTGGTCAGAGCCTATTTTGAGAGCCTGTATTTGCAATGTTACCAGAAAAACACAGTGGATTTAAACCAAGACTGCTTATTCTTGGTTTCTGCAGTTTTTGCTGGAAGTGTTGTAGTGACCATCTTTTTCTTAGAGGTAGAATTGAAAAAGAAAGATTTATCTGAAACCAGAAAAAGATGCCAAGAATTCAGCTTCCCATGAAGAACCACAGACAGAAGTTTTGCTGTGATGCACAACGGAAGCTCATTTTATGACTCTGTGATTCAATGAGACTTTCTCTGGAGGTCACAGTAAATAACTATTACTCATATGTTCCTTGTTATCACAAAGCTTTGGAAGGTAACATTCTGAAATTCAGTAATTCAGAGCCCCAGCCATCCACTGGACATGATAGTTATTGACATATTGACATAAAGTGTAGAAGAGGGGACCAGGTTTATTATGACTAATTTAGATACCTTAAAACATAAAGGTATTAAATTTAAGCGTTTGGCTTTGGGTGGGACACCTAAAAACATGGCAGAATAGAGTGATCCTTAAGCAGGATGCCTGATTTTCCCCAGTCAGCAGGGAAGGTAAAGGTGATGACCGCAAGCTGAACCAACCTTGAATGAATGGAATATGGAACTGATAAAGAGTAGATACCCACTGGTATCAAAACTTTCTGAGCCTAATGATGAGCACTGTCTACTCTGGGACATCTCTGGATGTTGAGAGTTATCCAAGCTAAAGACAGTGAAGCTCTGGACAAGAGACTGGTTGCTGTCATCAAAGATTAGGGTCCCTCTGGGCATATTAAGCCTGAAGAAGCTTCAGAATAGGTGAGAAGACATTAGAACATTTAGATACCTAGAGGGTTAGATCATGATGGGGAGTATCACTGTATCACTGTCTCAAGCCTAGTGCAGTTTGAGGCAACAGAGTCCCAATCTATCTGGAGTTAGTGAGATGGTCTGGGTAGAAACAGCATTGGGCATTTTGAGTATCATCAAGATGGTCTATGAATCACTACAAAAATTCCAAATGCCACCTTTCTACTGAGCATATTATTTTCAGAAACCCTAAAGAAGGTATTTTAGGGCACATTTTATATTGTATTTTAGATTAAAAGACAAGGATGAACAGAGGAGTCCCGTTGTGTCACCTAAGACCTATGTAGTTTTCTTTTGAAAATGAATGCTTATCAATGCTCTTAGTGTTTAGTTTTTTCCTCTCTCAAGCTTCTGCACATAAAAATAATTTTTTGAGACAGCTGGTTTAATTATTCATCTGCCTTTAAAAATACAGACCTCAGGTCACAGACTAGTTGCCTTTAACTACTAATGGGTTAACTGTACAAGAAAAACAGCTTTGTCAATGACATCCACCTCTTTTCTATTGTAGTGTCACTGACCCACGTCTGGTTATAGAGCACATTTGCCACAGTTGTTTGAAAGGTCAAGAACAATTTATTGCTTTACAAAAACAAGTCACTAGACAAGACTGAGTTCAGATACATAGATAACAGAAGAAACCATTAACATTTCCTTCCAAGCAAGGGGAAGATTTTAATAATTATTTTTGCTTTCATGTTTGTCTTAGGTATACCAGTTGGTTAAAAAGGTCAACATTTATCCAGTCTTACTACTGACTGATATCAGAAATGACAGCACTTGCCTGCATTTAGAAAAATAAATAACTAGAATTATGTAAAAATGACATTAATAATTTAACATAAATGTTGAACTTTTTTTTTTGCAGAGACTAGTCTGAAGACCTACAAGAATGCATATGCATTTCCATATCACTTAGATTCCTTTCATAACAGTACTCATCCAGCTTAGTTTACTCTTCTTCTGTGAGTTCACCTATTCACATGTTCTTCCTGTCCTTATACTATAAATAAAGAGCACAATGATCTAGAACTCAGCACTTGTACTCAATACTGGTGAGGCCATACACGGCTGCAACAGAGTAAGTTTAGACTAGATATTAGGAATTTTTTTTTTTCATAGAAAGAGTGGTTAGGTGCTGGAATAAGCTGCTCAGGGAGGTGGTGGAGTCACCATCCCTAGGTGTCTTTAAGGGTCGTTTGGATGTGGTGTTGGTGGATGTGATTTAGGAGAGAACTTTGTACAGTAGGGATGATGTTTGGACTCCATGATCCCAAGGGTCTTTTCCAACTTGATTAGTTCTATGTTTCTATTCTACTCTACTGTATTCTATTCTATTCTAGAAGAGGTTTCCTTAGAAAGCCGCCATCTAAGATTATTAGTTTTGATTTGTGTTTTTTTTTCTTCCAAAATATGAGCACTTACTTTTACTTTAAGCACTACTACCTCTATGTTTTCTGCTTGCATTTTTAAAAAAACATTTTACAAATTACACTAAATTGAGAAATGTTTATTTGATATGCAGGAGGTCTATGTATTATATCTTTCATGACAGAAATCTTTGGGCAGAAAGTTATTTCCTTCCCAACTTACAGAATCTAAGACTATGGGTGAAAATTTCCTCCTCAATGGCACTTTTGTCTTGTGGAACTGAGAGGAGTTAATACGTCAATTGATGTTTGCATACTACATGACTGTGAGAAAAGCACATCTATTGCTATCAGTTTTCAAGCCAGCAAATTACTCAAATATTTCATGTGTAAGTAGTCACATATAGCTCCATAAAAATTTCCACCTGCCTAGACACAACTGTGTACTTAAAATCTTTGCTAATGGTAGAGATGTATCACATCATCTCACAAGCATCTTAAGAGAGGCAATAGAGGCCTTCATTTGCTTGTACCATTACCCTTTTTTTTTTTTTTTTTTTAAGTATCCACCCAAGGATTTCATTATACTTCTCCATTATTTCCTATTTCAGCCCATGAACAGTAAGGTTTTTCCTTATATTATATATAATATAAGGAATATGTAACATTCCTTATATTCCAGTAGCATTGGCAGAAGGGAAAAGACAATCTTAGAGAGGGCTAAATATTTTATTATTTTTTGAATGCTGTTTTCTGCATGGACTATTCTATGGCATTCTTAGTCACAAGCCCTACTGAGGAACAATAAGTCACAGGATTTCAGCATTGTCAGTGAAGTTTCATGAGAATTTTCAATATTTCAAGTGACAGGAGCCACAATTTTGGGATTTGGTTTGCATTTGTTATGTTTGGTTTGTGTTTGTTTGGGTTTTCTTTCTCTTTGTTCGTTGTTTTGATTTTTTGTTTTTTTAAGTTTGTTGGTTTTTTTTAGCGCAGGGAGTATTAAAAGACAAGAATAACTTCAGCATGAATGGACTTCATATACATGCCTAAATATTCCACTGAATTGGGTCCTTTCTCTGCTCAGGCAAGAACTAAATATGTTTTGGAGATGTACTTTGGATTATTTTTCAAAGTCTTAGGTTAAAGCAAAAAATCCTTTTTCTGTATGCTGAAGTACCAAATTTCAATAGTGCAGAGATGGGTAGATCACTATGAGATCCCTCATGTCAAGTGTGGCCCTGTTGGTAAAGAGTTTTGCTACTCCATAGTTGTTTCTTCTCTGCTATAATTTTCAGACTTTTGTGAGACCTTAATGTCAGTGAGGTCATCTTCACTTTACAGTAACATTTGTACTATAGGAAGAAACCCAAGGCAGATGTCTTTCCCCAAATGAATTAATCAAAATAACCGTAATATGAAAAATGCTATCTTTTTCCCCTCCTTTTTTCCTTTACAGCTGGATATATTTACAGCAACTTGTTAGTGGACCTTAGGGATCCAAATGCTGCATTTCAGAGCTGGTTCATGCCGATTATTATGTTGAATGATAAAAACTGCCTTGTATAATTTCATTTGTGCATATGAACAGCAGGTGAATGTTATAGTTTATGATTTCCAATTATGAATCAAGCAGGCTGAATTCTCAGTTCTCTTAATAAGGGTTGTAAAAGCAGTGAGGTGTTAGGAGACTACTGTTTCTTGAGAGAAAGAGTTTGAAATTAGAGTTTATTGATGTGGGTTTTTTCCTCACCTCCCTGTCACAGTTAGCTTTTAAGACCAAAACCAAAAAATAATTGGAGAAGAAATGAGTGGAAAGCAACTAAAACACCTAACTGCTGAGACTGTATTTAGGAATATAAAACATAGACAGGCCCAGCACTGGTACATTCAGATGATGTAACAATATGGGGTTGGCTTTGTGAATAACTGGTTTCTTTATATGGACTATGAAGGCAAAAGTGTGGAGGACCTTGGCACTGGTAACATGACTCCCCCACCTAATTATCTGTTTTTTGACATGGATTCATTATGTGGAAAGCTCAACTTCAAATTTTACTCCTGTCTGAAGAAATTTTAAAGCTCATCACTCTAGAGAGCAACACAGCCTTTAAGTAGGGGGACATTGTTCTGCATTATCACCCTTCAATTGTGTAAATCATGAGCAGCACTGGAGCAAGGACTGGAGACCCAGAGCTCTGACCCTGTTGCGTGGATGCCTTACTCACCATGCTGGTGAGTCTGTCTCCTCTTTTAACTTAACTATCATCTCCAAAGGTGACAGAGTGAGTGTATTCTTGTCTTAAAAGTCCTTCCACATCCTTAAGTCTCAGGGTATCTTATAGACTGATGCTTACAAAATTATCATAGAGAATAGTTTAAAGTCCTTTAGAAAGAGGAAGACATTAAACCTACAGTTTCTATATTTGATCAATGGCGTGTTGGATAAAAATATTTCTATGGTGGAATGTTTTTAATTTGTTTCAGGTTTGTATATTTGCCTTTTTCTCCAGCCAGAATATTTATAGCATTAAGAATACTATAACTGTATTTTTGGTAAATATTTTGCAAAAAAAGTCACCCTCCATTAATTATGATGTTAATGAGACATCAACATCTATGTAAGAGCATGTAATTCAAGGGCCTATGCAAAGATCCCAAGAAAAATATAGTGAAAGTGAACAAAGTACTTCAAGCTTTCTGCAAAAATGTACTTTTATTTTTTTGACTGTATACAAGGCATAAGGTCCTGATATAGGAACCTAAGTTTTATATCAGAACTAGATAATAGGAATTCCTTTCTTAGTGTTTGCCCTTTTGCACATAGGAGAGGACAAAATGTGTGGCAGTGGATTTGACTTCTGTTTTAAGATCTTACTTGAAATACACTTGTGAAGACCAGTGCAAGACTGAATATGAATGGCTGAGGGCTGAGATTCTTCACAGATGGAACAGACCAAGCCTAAATTTTCTGTAATAGATATTCTGCCAGGCATAATTGTAGTCTAGTTTTGGGCTCTCCAGTGCAAGAAAGACTGGACATGCTTAAGCGAATCCCCCAGATAAAAACAAGACAGTCAGAGGGGTGGAACACACAACACAGAAGCTGAAGTCAACTGCTTAAGGTTAGCCTGGAGTAGAAATTATGTAAGGTGGACTTAGTATTCTCTATATCCACTTAATAGAAGGCTAAAGAAGAGATGGAGCATTTATCAGATGCACAGTCAAAGGATAAAACGCCATCATCACAACCTGAAAAAAAGTAATTTCTGATTAAATATTAAGAAAAACCAAAAGAACACCATCAGGTGGTCAAACACAGGAATAGGTTGCAAAGAGATTCTCCATTCTTTGAGATACTTAAACTTTGACTGGGCAAAGCCCAGCTATGTGATCCCTGCTTTGAGTCTGGGGGCAAAGGAGATGGAATGAGGGAGTAGAGACCTCCAGAAATCTCTTCTGACCTAAATCACACTGTCTGATTCTGATTTCTGATTTCTGATTCTATTCTACAAGTTCAGGATTTATGTTTCTCCCATGTTTTAGACTTGGGAGAGTGACCAGGAAGGGAGAACTTATTCTAATCATGTGTAAGTCTGAGCACATATGGTAATTTCTTCTAAAGATACAGTATCTTATTCTTCTTCTCCATGCAATTTTGTCTAGTAAGTGCCATGAGAATTCTTACTGAGTGGGTGTAAGTCATATCATATTAGGTTCCTTCTGTGTATACATCTCATACTAAGCTATTTTTAGAAGTTTTTTTTAATCCTATTCGTTGGGGATCAGCAAAGACCAATTTGAATTTATCTCTGTTGCCACTGACAAGAATGAGAAAAAAAAAGAATGTTCAGCTCCTTCTTTTACCTATTTTCCCAGAGTTATAACATTTGAGATGTACATTCACTGACTGCAAAGAGTCACATACTAATGAGTTCCCAAGGTAGATCTACCACCAGAGACATACAGTAGAACACGGTGCTTCATTATTTCTTATACATATCTGTGGTGCACTATGAAGACTCAAAAAGAAATACGCTGATTTTTAAAAGAAGTAGCATAAGATTGATTGTCTTCCTCTTTAAGTATTCTTTTGTTTACATAATGCTAGATATGCAGAACAGTTCGAAGGCCACATTTGTGTGGGGAAAAAAAATATCTTGAAAAGATGCAGTGCCACTCAAAATAAATAAAAAAAAATAAAAAAAAAAGAAAAGAAAAAGAAAAGAAAAAAGCATATAAAATATTTAATAAAATCCTGAAATCTGAAAGTCTTATCTTCTCACTGAATTTTAGCAGACTTGCTTAAAGCAATAAAATTGCACATCATAAAATGTTTTTTTTATAAGAACCATAAAGGTTCTGTCAAAGTTTTACAACACCATAATTAATGCCATCTGGTGTTTCAGAAAAGACCAATCTTATTGAGGATGAACTACAAAAATCATGGGGTGGTGTCAAAAAGATTTAGTTTGAGGGTACCAAAACTATAAATATAAATTACTTAACTTCTCAGCTCACTATGTGAAGGGTTATGCATATAACTATGTCCTTCAGGTTTCCTTCTGTGTAAGTCTGAAAACATGAATTGTTATGTAGCATGAAGTACCTCTTTTTTAAGGAGATGCAGTGACTCCACTGACTGGATTATTCAGCGCTTGTACAAATGCTATCTTGTTGCTCTGCAACTATGATTTACTAATTCTGGTTCCAGACAAAATAACCTTTGCTACTCTGTTGCCTAAACTCATAATTAAACATCAAAAACTCATGCAAATTATTACCACGACTTTGTGAATAACTGCTCTGATGAAATTGCAGGGAAGAACCTGAAGTGAATTTGGTAAGTCATGGCTCACGATCTGGTAATCCATTGGCAATAGCCAGCTCTGCCTTCACTCTCCTCTAGCACTGGCAACTTTCAGCTGACCAGCACCTGATGAAAGTAATATGAATAAAGTTACATACAAAATAGGGACAAAAGTGGGTCCTTTAAGTCATATTACAAACTAATGACCCTGCATCACCAGGGTCAGAGCTTGAGAAGCAGGGAAAGAATTACAGTTTTGGACCCATTGCTAGACAAGGTGTATATCATCTGCCCCCAATTAGTTTGTTGAAAATATCAGAGCAGAAAGTTCATATTTTGAATATCTTTGTACAGGTCTGTTTGTCTACTTTGCATAAAAGTAGTCCTCAGAATAACAGCAACTTTTGGAGAAGTTCCAGGTGTTTTCTACTTTAATGCTGTCCTATCTAGTTTTGCCTTACCCATCACTAGACAGATTTACCAGTCAGCTGTTTTTGATGATACCAGTCCAGATTTCCAGTCAGTATCCCACTAAAACCTGGGTTGCACATTTTACAAACTACAGGGGGAATGAGTCCTTTTCAGAGACCCCTACAAGACCCAGGGGACAAGTGTAGTGTGATACAGGCTTGATTCAGACAAATCTGACAAGTCTGATTCCCTGCATAGGTCAAAGAACTGGAAAGCAGACAGCAATAAAGAGATGCAGGATTGTAACTACGAATGGCAAAAAAGCAAGTGCCAGGTGTTTCTAGACATGGTGCTCATTTACACTGTTCTGGTAATCAGATTTGTGTCTGATGTTTATGGAAGAAAGTATTGAGTGTTCATGTGCCACTGAAAAGATTACAAAGGTGGGAAGCAAAAGTGTTGCCAAAAGAAAGATGTAAAATGTAGGTACACGTTAACAAATTTTTCCACGGAAAACATATTAATGCAGCTGAAAGAAACACTGCTTTGCATCTACGCTGGTACAAAAATAAGTAAGGTTAGATGCCACTTTCATCAATGTGTTATCAAAACCACTGGAAGGTGGGGTCAAATAGGGCAGAAGCAATCCCTTGTATAACAGAGCAGAAACTGAGGGTAACAAAGCAAAATGAAAGGACAATGGTGCTTTTTTACGTACATTTGCTGTTTGCTTTTATTTTCCCTTTTCATTTTATTTTTTTGCGTTTTATTTTTAACTCTTCATATTTACTAATTTCTAAGTGCTTTCTAATATATTAATTTATCTTAAAGCATCAAGTTAATACGATTTTTGCCTGTAGACTTACCTTTTAGGATGGGAACAAGATTCAATTAAGTGTCTCTTGTGAGGGTTCAGATGAACTGTAATACATTTCTACTAATGAATTTTTTATATTCTGTATAATAACAATGGAAAATATAATTACTGTGTTTGTTGAAACCTTTGTAACATTTTTGAGGAAAAGAGAAGTATCTCAGATTTCAGCCGAAGAGTCTATTCCTTGATACAGAAAAAAATACATGCTTGTGATGTTAGTTAATGGTGAATTCAAGGGAAAATTCTCCATCTCCCCAAACATAACTGCTAAACAAATATGTGCCTACAGGCTTTTCATCACACCTCCCTTAAAAATGGAACAAATGGTTATGTAGCTGAATAGAACTGCTTCATTGCTCTGCTGCTCTTATCCAAGATATTGTTTCTATCCTTGTGCAGACACTGAAAATCTCTGAAAAACCTCTGAAAAACCTCAGGGACCAAAAGGAGCATTTTAATGGGTGAACTTTTTTACTTTTTTTTTCTCTTTTCTTCTTTGTATATTATAAAGTAGGTTACAACATATAAAGGCATCTTACAAGAAATGTTGACTTTCGAGCTGTTTTTTGTCAAGTAGTGACAAAAATTTTTTTGAATGCTAAGCTCCCTTGCAAGGCTAGGATGTCTAAACACTTGAATAACTGCTTCCATTGAATTAGACTACCATTAATAATCTCCACTAATTCAATAAAAACACTGTCAATATAAGAAAACACTTTTTCTATTGAATTAATGAGGATGGCTGGTTGCTAATAGGATATGACTGCATTAGGGAAATGTTTAAGGTAACATGATAGATAAACAAGAAAATATTTAATAAAGATTTCATGTAACTACTAAGTCTTTCCAAATCCTGTGAGAAAGGTATGGAAAGATGTATTATGAAGAGAACCTTTGTGTAAAGCTGCTGAATGTCATCACTTTAGTACTTACTGTGCCGGTTTCTTTAAGGGTGCCAGTACTTTCTAGCAGTCAAAATATTCAAGGGATTTGCAGTCCACCCTCAATCAGGTGAGTAATTTAGGACAGGTGACTGGCCTTTTCTTGATTTTCTGTTTCACCATTTATAGAATGTGGAGGATTTCACTGGCATTGCTTGTTCAGTGTTTTAAGTTTTCCTGATAGAAATACTGAACGTGAGTCATGCACTATTCATTAACACTAAGGAGTTCTTTTCCTGTGATTAAAGGTACTCTAACCCCACCCGAAATAATGAAACACTGATTGCTTCTGTAGCCTTAGGCAACTCACTGACGGCCTTTAAAAAGTTGCACTTACACTTTCCATTGATTTCAGGAGCTAATGTAATATTTGAATAGTAACATCTCTGCAATTCAGGGTGTTCACCTTAAACTGTGCTTTAAGCTCAGTTTCTTAAATTGTAAAGTAGTTCCAATAATATTGGTACCTGTCCAGACTGACTTAAGAATTAATGACTTAATGGCTAGAAAGCAATTTCAATATGAAAAGGGCTTAAAAATAGTAAGGCCAACTGTTTTTTCAAAACAAAAGGGTAACTTCCTGAAAATGTTTGAACAATGTGAAGTAACAGCCACTATAGCATGAAAAGCAGATTAATATAGTCAATTGCCCAGGGAAGAACTTTATTTTTGTTTTGTGACTACACATGCATCAGTTGAGTCATTGAAGAGATACTAAAAGTACAGCAATTCTAGCTGTAGAACACTGACCATGCATTCAGTGTTGGACATGTACTAATGCTAGTCATGATGAACCAAATAAGGTTTCTCCAGCAGCACATCTTGAGAAAAATCCTCATCCTCCTAAGTGGTTCTCTTTATCTGAGCTTTACCTGCCATATGTGCTGAATGTCAATGTGGTGTGAAATTTATAGTGGTGCTAAACTGAATTGCCTTCTTATTGGAGAAGGATTAAAACCTGTATAATTTTGCTCCGTGTGGCACAATATTCTATCCCTCTGGTTTCAACATGACTATGGGATGCACAGCATATCATATACCTATTGTATATATATATATATGAAGCACAAAATTTTCTTCAAATTATTATATAACCGTATGTTTGATGCATAAATGTTAAAAAAAAGCAACAAGTTTTTTCAGTTATGGCTCTTCCATAAGGATGAAAATGCTGAGATGAACATGTACAAATCCTTTTATGAAAAGCAATCTGTCCAATAATATCTGTATTAATAGCTTAAAAAAACCAACACAAAACATATGCAAGGCACTACCCCAAAGTATCTTCTTTACATTCCATGTTTCCAGTGGGGGATATTTATCTCAACAGAGTTAGAGGAGAAGTAAGGATTTTTTTTACTCCTTTAGTGAAACAGAACACCAGAGGAAAGTAGAAAGTCTTTATAATATCACAGAGTTGTACTGGGGGTTGATTTACTTTATTAATCCAGGTGCTGTTAAATTCCATAAAGCAAAGTGTGTTGTAAGAGACAAATAGTAAGTATAAACAGTGTTATAACCTAATAAGAAGTAGAGTATTAAAGAAGGAAAGAGCACTGATTGTAACAATATGTCATAGAACATTATTCTTACATAGAAAATAATTCTTATGTTTTGGAAACAACATAATTCACAATGCAAAATATGTAAGGTAGTTAGGAACATTATATTGAGTTTTATTGCCTCTATCATATTGTCCTGTAAAATATTAATTGTTCTACAAGATTAACACTGATGATTCATAGTTCTTTTAGAGGACTGCCATTTGCTCTCACAAACACTGTGGCCTTTGGTGTGAAATGTTATCCTGGGTTCACTATTGGCCAAAAGAAGAATAAAAAAAAAAGAAAGGTAAGTGGGCAGGCCATTAAGGAAGGCAAAAGTGTAAAAGCAGAAATTGAAAATGCAATATGATGTCTCTGTAATACATTGAATTCTGCTTTAAAATCAATGGTTTGATATGACCAAAAACTGCTATGGAAGATACATATGTTTAAAAAATGTATCATACTAAACAAATGTTAAAATAGCCATAGAAGACTTATAATCTTTTGTATCAATGCAATCCAACCTTATGTTGTTCTGTACTATATAGACACGTATTAAAGCTTTCTTCTCATTCTGAAACATCTTTACACTCCTGATAGGCTATATCATGTGCTTAAGCACTCTCAGGCATGATTCCCTTTGGTAAAGTCACCAGGGAATGATGCATCTGAAAGTTAGTTTAAAATATTTGTTGTATTGTACTAACACTCAAAGATTTGGATTTTTATTAAGTGAAAGTTAGGGGAAGATCCATATTAAAGCAATTCATTTATCCTTGAATTTTTAATCTTCCATGAAAATAATAGTGTTAAAGGATTCATGTGTGTGCATTATCAGCAAGGTATAAAGATTCATTCCATGTGCTTTGCAAATGATTCATTGCAGTCCTAGCAAAATGTTTCCCTCCACAATATTGAAGATGTGCAAGATTTTTGTGAACTACTAATAATCAGTTGCTTCTCAACATGCTTATCAAGGCTCTAACACTTTTGGTGCTTGTTCACAACTCCACTACTTTTATGTTAGTAGAATTTGCCAGTTAAAGCTGGACAGCTGCAAATTGGTTTAAGGAAGACATACCCACTGAAATCTGTCTTCCTAAAAATTAAATAACCTGGAGATCTCAGTAGAAAATGAGCAAAAAAAGACCAGTGCTTAAACGCATATGTTCCTCAGTTTAGTACCACTTTGAGAGCTTTAAAAAATCTTGATAACACTTGATGACAGAATCAACCTGAGAGTGTTTTAAAACACAATTGATATTAATTAGCCTCAAATCTGTGCTAGAAAGGCACATTTATATACCTAGAAAACTCTTCTATCCAAGAGTGCATAGTAGTGTTTATACGACCATTTCATCCCTCAGTGGTACATACAGGGTGCTGTGTTTGGAGCAGGGGGAAAGCAATCAACTGGAAAGGACTTTGGTGAGAACACAGAATAAAAATATCATTCAAAGACATCTACTAAAAATGTTAAGGTGACACTTCACCATTGCTGCTGTTTGAAATAGGGTTGTTAAGATTTTAACATTCATATTTTATGCACATGTCAACATCTGTCTACTTCCATGACAGAAAGAAGCAAGTAGCAGAACAGTGGGAGTGTGTGTTACCTGTCTGCCTCACACATAGGCAAAATAACATGTTGAGAGGAACAAAGGCCCAGCAGTAATCAATCAAATTTCCACTTCCCAATTATAAAGGATCTTCAGAATTTAAAAAACCAAACAAACAAACCAAACAACTCAGAGACAGTGGAATACCCTATTCTTTGCACTCCAGTTTTTAGTATTAAGAATCAGGAATGTGAGCTGTCTTAGTTACTTCATATTGGTATGGGAAGAAGAGTTTAGTGAGTTATATCCCTGACTTATATCACTGAGACTGGAAGCTGTGTAATCAGTTCATAGGAGGATTTAGCCATCTCCTCATCCCAAGGACAGATTACATTGTTGTAATCTCCATGGAAACAGCTGGTTTCTACTCTGTGAATCCAAGTGCAATAAAGTGGGGTTCATTCCTGTTAGGCCCTTGTGTTCACCATATGTGGTGGCAAAATGCATGAGGGGATCTATCAAGAAGAAAGAGGAAGTACTGGAGGTGTGGAATTTCATTCTGGAATGGCATTAGGGTAATTTAAAAAATAAACACTGAATTTTCACAAAGTTGTGCAACATGGCTGTGAATAATAACTTAATGTTAGTCTAGAGTTCAACATAAATTGATTCCTTGCATTAATATTTCTATCCAACAACTAAGTGAATCAGGCACTTTTGCATCACTGTCTCTGTCAGATGTTGCATTTCTGAGAGTGAGGCAAGACAGGATATCAGAAAGAAAAGAAATTTAGAAAGACAGATTTTTTTTCTCCCTCAAAATTATGAACTTTTCCTTATATTCCAGAAGCTGCTTGGCTTCTGGAAACACATTGCAAAATAAAGAAAATTAATATTAATTTGGATCAAAATAATATGTGGAAAGATTTTTCTCTAGTCCTCCTTTCCTCCAAACTAAATTGCTAACAAAGTAATTTTTTTCTCTTGTAAACCTTAGATTTAATTGGCAGGAGAGGTGGTAGGGGCTTGTCCTGTACAAAATTATTCCTTCAGAATATGGTCTACCCGCTTTCAGCTAAGTAACAAACTTTGCGTTCATGTTAAATAGCCTAGGAATATTTGTTACCTCAAGCAAAGAGTTAATATATGATCTTCATTATAAAATGCTCTTAAATAAACACTGTCAAGCTCTCAAAAAGATGGATGCAACTCCCAATGTCTCTGATTAGCAAAGTAAATACAATTCAAATTGCAATAGTCCCTAAATTTAATTACCTATTCACAAATATTCCTTTATGTATTCCAACATAATTTTAAAAGAACTTAGTACATCTATTAAGGTTTTCTCTGGCTGTATAAAATACTAGAATAGGCATAAAATAATTGATTTCACTTTCTGAAAAGTAAACTATTTTCACTCGACTTTTGCTACACTGAATTCGAGGCACAATAAATATATATAGGCAGAATTCAAAAAATCTCCACCTAGAGCTAGAATTGTGGAAATGGTGGAGACTCATGTAGAGTACTGATGGAGAAGTTATGCACCTGTCCCTGGAATTTCACTACAGATTTCTGGACTTTGCTTATAGCGCCAATGGAGAACAAACAAAATGACTCATGCAATTACTATGACTGCAAAAGACAGCTGCTAATTATGAAACAATGCAATATGATTGAATAGGTAGAGTATGGGGCACTTAAGAGAAGTAAGAGAAAGAAGATACCTGATAAAAGACCCTACTACAATGTTTCACAAATGGCTTTTTCAGAAAAAAAATATCCCATTCAGCACTTTCCATTGACCAGAGCTATTCCTTGGGATCAGAATCTGATTTTCACTCTTTGTATCTCTGTGATTTAATTTCTTGGGCCTCTGGGTTTAGCAAAACTATTTACATGGTTTCAGTTAATGCTCCTGGCTCCCAGCCCTGCCCAGAATTATTTATTTCTGTGGACATATCCATATAGTTGTACACAATGAACTTTAGACATAGGTATGAAAGAAGTTGTATGTGATAAAAATAGCAACGTACTGAGGTTTTTAGGTTGATCTGCTATACAAGTGTCAAATAATGGTCACCGTATTGATAGAGGGACAGGATAGAAAAAGAGGAACTATATCATTTTGCAAAATGAGTTAAACGAACGTAAGGTATAAATACTGGGCTATGTGGCACAGCTCTTCCTGTTTGCCGTGTGTGTCTGCATGTTTCATCAGCTTTCCTGCTCCCTGAAGAGGAAGATAAAAACATAAATCTTTTCCTGGCCATGTCTTCCAAGGAGAGGTATATTTCCTGAGGCAAAAAGTTCCTACCAGACTTCACAATACTTGGCATCTCTTCCGTGTTTAACCTTGTGGGGGGGACTCAGTTATGAATTTTTTGAGGGCAGTCTGCAAGATATTAACTTTGTTCTCTTCCTCAGTCTTCTGAGTGAGAGTCTCTCTAGTAGTCTTCTTTGCACCAGACCTCACTGCAGCAGCGAATGAGCACAGCATCTTTTCTCTCCATCTGTGAGCATGTCACTCTGACTATGCGGATATATGATTTTTTCAGAATCTTTCTCTGAAAATATATTTCAGGTGGCAGCAGATATTTTGCCATAGTAGAACTATTCAACATGTAAATATTGTTAAGATGTCTGATCTAGCAGTGTGAAGACACTTTCTCCAAATCTGAGAGATGCTGGTTCAATTCTTTTCTTTACAGTATGCATAGGAGATTTCCTTTGACTGGATACCTAAGTTTGATAGGTCTCACATGAGAATTTCCATGTTCAGCATATAAATCCAACTTAGCTATCCACTGTAAAATTATTGGTGTCTGATGGCATTTTTCAGAGTATGCCTGGAATCCTCTGTATTTGGAAATTTGGAACAGCTATGACCTGGAAGTCTTGGTGAGGCCAAAACATAGGCATTCCTCTGTATCTTCCAAGCAAGAGATGAATTATTATCCATCCTTAAGGCACTCCTAATTTAGTTGGCATCACAAATTGTAAGAGGTCAGTATCCCCATTTTATACTATGTGTCAATACTTGGCTGCACACCCAAGATTCTAGAGCCCTATGATGAATCTCTCATTCCTCTGCAGCATTCAAGCTGATGTGGATTTCATCAGTTTCTGTTATGTAAGAGATATGTGCCATGAACAGTGAATATCATTTTACATAAGTGCTTTAACAGGGGACCAGTGCCTGGTACCTCATTGTGTTTTGGCTCCTGAACAGCAAAATGGTGAAGCAGAATTTTGTTAGCTTTTAAGAGTGTGGTGAAGATACATCAGATAAGCCTTGAGGTGTGCAGAAGTTCAGATAATACTAATAGAATCCATATAGAAAACCAAGGATATTGGCTTCAATATTTCTGTGACTTATGGATGAGTCTCTAATGCCTTTTTTTCAGATACATTTTCGCATTTAGAAGAAAAGGTAATGATGCGGTGATAAATCAGTGTCATTCTCAGTAAATGTCCCTGAATTTTGAAGCACCTGCAAAAACATGTCTAGTCCAGATATGTTACTTGCATTTTCCTGTTTTTATGTCAACCCATTAAGTACTTCTGTCTAAAAAAATACTTCCAGGAATTTCATTAAAGTATTGGTAAGCTCAATGTACTGGAGCTGAACTTTATTCCCAGAACTATCAGCAAACTGTCAGTGGCAAGGTTTCCTGGAATGATATCAAAAACCCTGCCTATAATAGCCAAGAGAACGGTGTTAGACCCTCTCCAAGAAATTGTATTCAAGTGTAGTTCACTGGGAAAGTGGCAACAATTGTTTAGAAACACCACACGCACAGGTACGTTACTAAAACCTTAGAACGCTAGACAGATCCTAAAAGTTGTAACTGCTGAATACCAAGACTTTCTGGTAAATCTACACAGTGATGGACTTTGAGTACAGGGAAGGGTGAAGTAAGAATGAAAGTAAGGATGCATCTATCCTTGCTGCTAGCTGAGAAAAACCTGAAATATATATATTTCAAAATATTTTTTTTAAGCACGAATTGATCTTAAATAGAGCAAATAAGAAATTAAAATTTCTGGTTTTGTATCCTCTTTTGTAGCAAATTGGAATGAAAAGCTGAGACCTAAATCTTTTTCATGGAATTAAATTTTCAACAAAAAGAACTGTTCGGAAATGCAAAATATTTGATTCTAAAGAATTAAAAAACATTCAGATACAAAATGAATATGAAATAGTAAATATGAAACAAAATATTTTTACATTAGTGAAATAAAATATTTTTACTCTATTGACATGCATGATAAAGTCAACAAATTTCCTTTTGACACTGATTTTGTGATTAATATTCCTACAAAACATTTTTTATTACAAGGAAACAGCATTTTCTGAAGGGTTTTTTTTCCTTAGCCACCTCTCGGTTAAAAAAGAATAATTTTCTGATAATAATAATGATAACTGCTCTCTAATTAACTCCTGCCTTTATATGGTAAGTCCTAATCTGAGTCATCCTTGAGGATGCCAGTGAAGTTTCTTCACAAAAGCAGAGTTTGAAAAGACAAAAAAATTGGTCCAAATTCCAGCAGCTTTTGAGAGGATAATTTCTCAATTTTTATTCTCATTGTTTTGACATATTTTGTCTATTTGTCAACAAGCTGTCAAAGGAGGGATATTCATCCAAGTTATATTCTTGACTGTTATCAGTAGATCCAAATTTACATACTGAAGAACTGAACGTCTCTCCACAGTCTACTCTATTCACAATACTCTTTAGTTAACAGTGTGATTACAATAACAGAAAAAATGCTAAAATAAAATAATTTATTATTTTTTATTTTTGTCCTTCATTTGAAAGTAAATGATGACCATCCAGGAGATCTTTGCCTCTCAACATTTAAGTCTACTGTGATTTATGATAAGTAGAACACGGTGTGAATTATAAGAGATCTGTCACCTCTGTGACTGCATTTGTTTTGCATAATGTAATTAAAGAGATGCAAGCCAAAATAAGGATGATGTGCAATGAGTCCACTAATTGTAGCAGTTGCATTTATTTTCTTTCTTTTACAGCAAAAATTCATTTTTGGATTTAGATTCTTCACAGTTTCTTCACTGCTGTGATGACTCTCACATGGCAAAGAATAATCATGCAGAATAAACACAATCTGTGCACCAGTTTGTTTTCTTCATTTTTTTCCCCTTACAGTTTCTAAAATAAGTGACATTTCCACTGTTAAGGTATACCCTCAGTTTTCTGCTGCTGGTGACAGTCTGTAGCAGTGAAGTATTACCCATACTAGAATAAGATCAAGTTAAGAACCACTTAAGGAAGATGAGCATACACAAGTTCACAGGACCAGATTACCTTTTCTAACCTCATCCCTGGATGTTCAGTTAATGTCTCTATATTTCTCCCAGGTTACGCATCTTTGCTTCTACCCTCTGCATGGTTTCTTTTCATGTCTGAGTTTGTCCGGGAGCTATTTGTTCATCCCTGCAGGCCTCCTTTCATTTTAGTCTGACTCACTGGGAGAAACTGCTCTTGAGCTTAGAGGAGGTCATCCTTGAATATTAACCAACTTTCTTGGGCACATCTTCTATCCAGGGTCTTTATCTCAAGGGACTCTTCCCAGTAGATCTTTGAAGAAGCCAAAGTACATTCCCCTGAAGTCCAAGGTTGTGGGCTTGTTTTTTCTTTCTGCCTTTAGGTTCCTGAACTCCACCATCTCATGGTCACTGCACTCAAGGATGCCTTTGACCTTCACATCCCTACTGAGCCCCTCCTTGTTAGTGAGTATAAGGTCCAGCAGAGCACCTCTCCTTGTTGGGTCCTCTCTTACTTGGAGGAGAAAGATGTCATTGATGCATTCCAGGATTGCTTATGTCCTGCTATGTTATCCCTCCAGCAGATACTGGAGTAATTGAAGTCCTCTATGAGGACCAGGGCCTGTAAATATGAGGCTGCTCCTATCTGTCTGTTCTTCCTGGTCAGGTGGCTTGTAGCAGACACCCACTACAACGTCACTCATACCTGCCTTTTCTTTAATCCTTATCCATAACCTCTCAGTTGGCTCATATCCATCCACATGCAGATTAACCGATTATGAGTCAACATTTCTATGTATTATAGTACAAAAAATGTTCCTTTTCAACTCTGAGCTATGCAACATGGTTTGACTCAGGATCAGTAATTAAACCAGCAACAGTAATGCAATCGTTCCTCTCCACCTCCTACCTAGGCAGGGAAAGGAAAGAGAGAGTAAAGAGAGAAAGACTTCCTGTATTGAAAACTAAACTAGACACTTTTAGTTAAATACTAATGAGAAAAGAAAATATGTACAGTTATATACAAATGTGTTCAGAAATGTACAAAAGCCTTTTGCCTCCCCCAATGCCCAGCAACTCCCACGACATCTCCTAAGCTGTGAGCAGTCCCAAAATGTCCTGGAGCTGCCTGAGAGAGCGGCAGAGCAGAGAGGATCTGAGGGCAGAGTGATGAGGGTCAGGAATGCATGAGCCTGGTGATGGAGTCCTCCTTGGATGCCGTCCATGAACAGAAGAGAAGGGAAGAAGGAGCAGGCAGGAACTTCTGTGATGCTTGGCCTTATACCTAACTTATGTAGATATATGGAGTATTTTGGTCAATTTTGATTTTGTCTAGTCCACTCCTCCCTACAGGAGGGCTGCAATTACAACTCTTCTGCTTCCTTAGCATATGAGGCTGCAGGTTCAACAAGTAGAGCAAAGTGACCTTGAAGTCCTAGCTGCAATATAATATCAGTCATCAGTTCACTAGCTGGAAAACTTGCTGCTAGTTAAAAGAGACTTCTCTAAAGGAAAAAAAAAAAAAAATCAGTAAAAGGAAAATTGGCTTCATCCTGGCTCAAACCAGGACAGTGATGAGGAGCTCATTTCCATTATCTTTCTGTTCTACATGTCTAAGCTTTCTTTGTCAATCTTGTTTCTAAATCCCTCTTGCTCCTGTGGTTATTACAGTGGATTTATTTTTGTCATCAGGCTTCATCTCGGAGTGTAGCTATTATAAAAACTTCCTTGACATTGGTATAACCTACTTTTCAATGTAAAGCAAAATTGCTGAAGGGCCTCAGGATCTCAGGTAGGTCACCCAAATATGTGTGTATCTGTGTGTGTTTGACCATCAAATGCAGCTCATTAGGTCTTGACAAATAAATGGTCTTCTACCATTTGTATTACTTTGGTAGTGATAACTAGTTCCCAAAGTGAACTAGTTGTCAGAGGTAGAAAGTAGGGGAATAAAAGTTGAGGAAGCGTAGAATAGTTATTAGAAATATAAAAAATATATAGTGAAATGAGAAGTAATTTAAATTCCTTCAATCATGGCCATGTTTGTAATTTCATGCAACATCCACTTACTGCTCAACCTCTTGGATTGTGCCCCAGGTTGCCAAATTTGTAGCTTCCTTAAATAAAAGATTTTATTTTTTTTTCCAAAAAACATCACTGATGTAAAATGTTTCATATTACACTGTTTTTGTACATGTGGCAATGTTCTCAAACATCTCTTTTAAGCAGTAAAAAGTGCTTGACTGCTTAGGTTTAGCATGTGTTGTGAGCTGCAAAGGGGTAAGTATGGCAAGAACACACAGCAATTAATTTCCCCAACCGCGCAGTAGATACACTCTATATCTGACAGCATCCAATAATATGCATTGCTTTTAGCTTGTACATTTTATGAAATGGAATATTTTTTAAGAACACCTCTGAGTTTAAGCAGACTCTGAGAAAAAATGTTCTGATTCAGCGTGATATTTACCTGACTGCTGAAATTTAGGCACATATCTGAGAACTGTGGTGAAACAAAATGTGTTATTTTAATTCCATTTCCCTAGAGGTGTTGTACTGTAAAAGAACAATAAAGCAGCCTCAAATTAAGCTCTAGATGACAAATCTCTGTAGCAGGAAAGGAGAAAATATGTGTGTTTTTAGTGGTTGCAATAAATTTGCAATATGATTTTAACAAGATTACAAGTAATTTAACACTTTCCAAACTGTTCATGAAACTAACCTGAAATATTCCAATTTCTCTATTTTTTAAATAGGTTTAGATAATATCAATCCTTTACTGAACATGTAAGAAACTTATTTTATTTAACTTTCAGTATATTTGACAAAGGTGTATTAGTCATGGGGTACAAAAACCAGGACATGTCCCAATTCTCATCACAATTTTACTGGATATTCTGAAAGTTTTAACAAAATATCTGCAATAACATAGGTTAAATATTGTGATGATATATCTCATGATGGATTGTACCCTACTGTTCCATCTACTCTTCACATGAAATACATGAAATAATGCCAGATACTAAAGAATCTGACTGCAAATATATTAGAAAATTCCTTTACTCACATTCTATGATATGAAATCTTGATGTAATAGAAGCCTATATTATAGAGTGGTTTTGCAAAGTATATTTGATGTGGTGGAAAGCAATTTATATTATTACTATTGCTGGTTTGAAGAATAAATTAATAACAGTGTTAATATGTTAATGACAGTGTATTTTAAACCAATATTCTAATTGTATGAGTTTAGTAATTGTAACTTCTGTTATTCTTGCATTTTCTTAATAAACCAAGTCTGTTTCAACAGCTTAAGCCATCTGCTTGTTGAAGCTGTTATTTTCAAGCTCTATTAATTTTTTTTCTGTTTACTGTTTGTGTTACACAACATTCCTGATGAGAAATTCATATTCATTTAGGTATTTACTTTTTACTATTTTTAGCAATTAAGATATACCTCTGATACAATAAGACTTAAAATGTGCTAGGGTCCTTCAAAACACAGAGTTCACAGAGAACAGAGAACAGTCATCTTGTATCTGGTCTGAAGGCTGTAAAATCAAAAGAGACAGAGATGCAGAAAGGCAGGATGATGATAGGAAAGGGGTAAAATATTAATGCATGCAAGGAGATCCAAGTAACAGAAGATAACAGTAGGCAAATACTTTCTTGGTCATCCTCTCTGTTTGCTCAACAAAATTTATTTTTATTTTAATGTTTGAATACACTATAATATCATCATTCTGTTTATGCCCATAGATAGCATCCATAGCAGGAGAAGGCTGCTACACATATCCATAGATCCCTTCTCATATAATTAATTAAAATATATTATTGTTATAAGTAATTAAAATAGATAAATAGCAGTTTTAAAATTAAATTTGAAAAAGGATCCACTATGGACATTGCTGAGATCTGGGGAGTTTTTGCAAAAGTAGGGAATAAAAACAGATTAAATATTCCAGATCTTACAGAAAAATGTTTTCTATTACTTCAGGGAGTTGCAATACTGAAGTGTGTGGGGTTTTTTAGCTTTTCTTGAGGTTAATGAAATAAAAAAGCATTTAACACTTGATTTCAGGTATGTTCTTTAATTATCACATGTGCTTTATGTGCATAAGGACTTGTGAGGAGCATTATGGATACCTGAAAGGATAACAAAATGGGAATCAGAAGGAAAACAAAAAGTAATAAGACAATGTGAACTGTGAATTTTAAAAGTTCCTAAAATTATAATTTTCTAAAATAAATAAAAAATCTCTACAAATGGCATAATACAATAGTTCTATTTTCTGCCACAAAAGTATTGCCTTTATTATTTTTGTTATGTTTTAATAGTATTACAGGGCTTTAAGAACAGATAACTTATTGTTTAATACTCTTAACCTGCCAAAGTTTTTGTTATAAGCAACACTGTCACTGCCTTCTTTAGTTTAGCATAGATATAAAAAGGAAAAAAATGTATGAGAAAACTATTTTTGGCAGCAGATTTTGAAAAACAATGAAGCCATCCCTTCCTGAGTATCCCTCTGCTTAGCTGTGATTAGATAACAGTTCCCAGAAAAAGAAGCATAACATCAGAAAAGCACAACATTTCAGTGAGTACTTGAATGCAATTACACATCAAATATATTTGCATTACTTAGAGAATAAACACACTTGAATGGAGGGATATGTGAAGAGCTTATTTTAAAGCACTAACTAAGAATTTAGTCTAAAGTATGATTAACTATCTTCCCTCTATTGACTCTACAAGAACCTTACATGGTTAGATAGTGGTAATTAGAGGGGTACAGTAAGTGGGCAAGAAGTAAGTAGTGAAAATAGTTGTGATGAATCTGTCCTGAAATCGTAGGATTAAGTGGTTAAGATTACAAACATAGTAAATGATCCCAAATGAATGCCAGTATTGTTTGACACCAATTTCTGTTTTTGGCTCCCACATTATTTAGACTATGCATCTGCAATTCTAGAATATCTCTTTCTAGCTGGTTACAACTAGACATGCAAGGTACCCAAAATATTTAACAATTACAAGTGAATACCAACCTGACGACTGTCTTTAGGGAGACAAACACAGTCTGCTGAAATCATGGGTGTATTTGTATACTGCAGGAGGTTTGATTAGGAACCATCACAAGGTAATATTGGCCAGAGAATCAGACAGAAAAATTCCATAAATGTAAAGATTGTATTTCCTTTTTCAAATGCAGGCAAGAGTTCTACCTGTTTGCTGAACAGATACAAAATAAACCAAAAGAAGTATAATGTTAGCTTGCTAACACATCTCTTTGCAAATATTAAGAGGATATATTTTTATCTAATATTAACTTGAATGACATCTTGCTATGTGGCCCTTATAATCAAAGAAAGGAAAGCATGTCATTTACTGGGCCAGTGAAATTCGAATGCCTGGATCAAGCTGACTTATTTTTTGTGATGTTCATTAACTCAATGGAATGCGGGAGCAACCCGAGCCCTTCATAGGAAAAGACCTATTAATGAGAGTAATATTTTTCTTCCATTCCAGGAAACTAGGCTCATTGCAGTCTTCAATGAACATTTTTATCCAAATGTTAATCTATTTACAGGAGTGAGACTGCCTTGAGTGAAAAAGATGAGAGACAGAAATCTTATGTCAAATGCCTTGGTGTTTGCTTTGTTGCTTTCACTGTATATAACAAATGTTCAAGATGTTATTAAGGCCTACAGTTGGGTTCTATCCTGTGGTCCATCTCTCTTTTAATGTTCAAAGTGTGAGATTTTCTCCACATCTCAAATCTTCAACAAATTATGTGTTCTAAAGCTTAGAGATGTATGCTGAATAATTTCATGGAAAAGATATTGCATGACAACACATGGTTCTGTATAAAATATGTCTGCATTCTCTGCCCTACAGACTTTCTAAGCATCAGCCTTTCTTCCAGTTACAGCAGTGAATACAAGGAACTGACCTATTAAAGTAATCAGAATCAAACATGGGAATAGTTGATGTGACAGGAAGATCATACCCTTTATCAGTTTATAACTCTTTCACCAAAAAATACAGAGTCTTTTCAGTTTTAATCTAAACTCATTAATGACCTTGGGTTTGGGGTTTTGTAGACAGAATCAGACACACTTAATTAATAATTTGTGATCTTCCATTGGTACACACCTCTTGTATTGTCTATATTGTATATATGAAAAAAAAAACTTGTGCACCCTGATTATGTTTCACTCCACTCCTATAATTTTAATGCTATTTATTGTCATAACTTGTAATGGCACTATTGTTCTCAAAATATCATGTCCTTTTCCATCCTGTGTGCTATTTTCCTATTTATGAAGATGTATGGGGTTTTTTCCTACCACGTCTTTCCTGTTATATTGTTAGAGTCCTGTAAAAGCCCAGTTCTGTCCCTGTTATTAAGTACTTTCATTTGTAGTTGAGAATAACAACTTCAGCAAAAGCTCTCTGCCTTGCAGGATTGATCCCTTTTATTTGCTTGTTTTCTTTTGTCTTCCTTTTGCCATTTCATTGTCACTGTAGAGAGTAGAAGGCTCAAACTCTCTGGGTAAAAACTTTTGCAAAAGACAGAAAAACACCTCCATCATGGAGGCACAATGCTCTCTTATTGCAAATGAGCCACCACTTACTTGTCTATGGGTTCTAGTGTAAGAAGGTATCTGACCAATGCATATTACCATTTTGCAATGTTCTGTAGAAGAATGCAGACCAGTTAAAAGTATTGAGAACTTAAGCAGAAAAATGTGCTAGTCTGATCTGTGGTGTGAGCTGGGAAGGACCTCATATTTTTGAAAGACCTTGTAACAAAACTTTTTTCTTGGCCTTTGTGATCACAGGCATGTGCTTTTATACTTATTTCTGAGAGGTGAACCAAAATGCCTTTCCACAAAATTTTGGAAAATTCACATTTCAGCAAAGAGTTCTGATTTTCTGATTCTAAGTATATGTTTGATGTTATTTATTTTCAAAATAAATAGGCTCATATAACAGGATTTTGAGGGGGAAAATATCCCTTCCTCTTGAAAAAGACACAAAAAGTTCTGAAATCTGATTAAGGACTAATATCTTGTGTCAACATATGTAAGACTGGGTTGCATGTCTTTCACATTTTTTATTCAATATATCTCACCTTCTATTTGGGGAACTGGGATTGTGCTTGAAGTTTTCTTCATTTCTCTGTAGGAAAATGCATCTTTGGTTTATAAAAACATGCTTCACAAAGGCAATAAAAATGTCAACTGTTAACAATTTAGGTTGGAAAAGATGTTTAAGATCATTGAATCCAACACTTCCACATCCACCACTAAACCATGTCCCTAAGCATCATGCCTACACATATTTTAAATACCTCCAGGGATGGTAACTCAGCCACTTCCCTGGGCAGCCTGTTCCAGTGCCTGACAACCCTCTCAGAGAAGATTTTATTTTTTCTGAAATCTGATGTAAATATCCATATGAAATGTCTGGTGGTGTACACTGTTATGGAAACTTTCCATATGCAGGAATTCTGAAAGGAAGATTATACATATTTTAGTAGACCTAGTTTTGGAACGTAGATTGGAAGAAGTGTGGTTTCTGAGCAGTAGGAAACAGGTATACCCTTTTGAAACTGGATCAGCTGCATATTAATCAGGATTCTTTCAGCTAGATGATGATGGGTTTTTCCTATATATCCACAAACTTCTTTTTATCATTGTACACATTGTGCTGTTAAAATAACAGATAAATTTTTAAGTAGAAGGGTGTCAGTGCCAATGCCTCAGTATGTGTTTAAATGGCTTACTAATTTTTTACAAAGGTTAAAAAAGAATCCAAGGTTATTTGATATTTCTACTATTTCTTTACCAGATGTTCAGATGCTCATGTTTGCTTTTATTGACAGGATACTTCTCTATGTGCAGTAACTTAATCTAAATGAGCAGATTGTCAGCATCAACTTCTTTACTGTCTTAACTACTTTCATGTAGCTAAGCAGCTGAGAGACACCAAAAAAATTATTTTAAAATCTACAGTGATTGCACAGTTAGATAGTTGCACAGTGTTCTGCTGCTCTGCATATTTGACCTTCAGCAATTACCAAGTACATAATTTTCCATCTTACTTAAAATGAAACACCCAAGAGATGGAAAGAGGGATCCAGTATGTGTAAGTTATGTGCATGACCTAGCTACACAGCCAGTGAGGGACATAATGGCCTTTCTTTGTGGAAATGTCCTAATTTCTGATTTGTTTCAGTTAAGATGAATCTGAAAATTTTAAAGGTGAATTCTTGCCGCTTATGGTCAAAGCATAATACAAAGCTATAAATATACAGATGAATTAGATCTTTTGAAAGATTCCACTCTATTTTTAATCATGTTCTTTCAAATCATGTAGTACTTATTTTTAAATTTCTGTAGGTTGGTCCAGCTTCAAAATTATAATTATACTTCTGTTAAATAGACACTTCAGTGGAAGAACTTGCAGGCTATTAAAATGAAACTAATCCCTTGCCTTCTCTGATCCCTTTCTATTCAGCTCCTCTGCCATACACACAGAGAATTGTTTGGCTGTGTGTTTTTAAGAGTCTTCATATGTGAGTTTTCTCACAGCAGAGGAAACTGAGTGTCATTCTTGAGATATCATAAAAGAATGTGACAGTTTCTCTTGGGCAGTCAGACCTCAGCTTTCAAGTATCACCTTAAAAATCAACTGTCATTCAATTTGGCTGATAAAATAAAAGTGCTATATATTATCTCAAATAAATACTGTCTAAATAATTAAGCAATGGCATTCCTTTCTCATTCCTGTTTTCTGCAGTGTTAAGATTTGCGCAGTCCATATACGCACACTGAACTTTTGTGATGAAGTCGAATGCACAGGTTTAGTGAAATGTATATATATAAGAAAAGTCAAACAGAGAATAAAGCATGTTTGATAGTTTTTGTTTTTCAGTACGAGGAAATAGCTGCAGAATTAAGTTGCACAGTCCACAAAATAAACTGCATGATGATGCACTTAATGAGATGGTGTAACACAGTGTTTTGTTTTGGGTTTTGTATTCAATGGCAAAGCAATTACATGTGTGCTTAATTTTAAGTGTATACCGCCTCTGTTCAGCAAATGTTTGACTCCATGTTGAAGATCAAATATATGTGTAGGTCCCTCAAATTTAGAACCACATTAGTATCACACAGTTGTACAACAAGGAGAAGCTTTTTGTTTTTAGAGAGTAAACAGATGCTGGGAAGTCTGAAAGCACTTTTACATTTTCTTCAACAACTGTATTTCTATAGAAACAGCATAAAGGAAGTCTCTGTGTGAACTACAGGAAAAAAAAACAAACTTATTCCTCATCACAAACACTACAGAATCGCAGAACAGCTGAGGTTGGAAGGGGTGTCTGGAGATCATCTGGTCTAACCCTCTGCTCAAGGAGGGTGACCTAGAGCCAGTTGTCAGACAGCTTTTGAATATCTCCTAGGATGGAACTCCACAACCTTCCTGGGCAGCCTGTGCCAGTGCTCAGTAACTCTCGCAGTAGAAAAAAATGTTTCCTGATGATCAGAGGGAGCCTCCCATTGTCTCAGTTTGTTGCCATTATCTCTGGTCCTGTCTCCTAGCACCAGTGAAAAGGGCTTGGCTCTCTCTTGGCTGCATCCTACCTTCAGGTTTTTATATGCATTGATGAGATAATCCTGAGCCTTTTCTTCTCCAGATTGAACAATCCCATCTCCAACAGCCTTTCCTTGCAAGAGAGATGCTCCTGCCCTTTCATCATCTTTGCAGCTCTTTCTTTGGAGTCTCTCAAGTATGTCCATGTCTTTCTTGATCTGTGGGCCCCAGAATTGGATACAATGCTCCAAGTGCAATCTCATCAGTGCTGAGCAAAGGGGAAGGATCTCTTCCCTCAGCTTGCTGGCAATCTTTGTCTAATGCAGCCCAGGATACAATTAATGTTTTTGCAGCAAGGACACACTGCTGGCTCATGTTCAACTTTTTACTAGGGACGAGAGACCAGCTCCCATCTCGCTACAACTTCCTTTCAGGTAGTTGCAGAGAGCAATAATGTCTGTCCTCACCCTCCTTTTCTATGGGCTAAAACCCCCCAGTTCCCTCAGGTGTTCCTCATAAGACTTGTGCCTTAGACCTGGCACCAGTTTCTCTGGACTCACTCCAGCACTTTTGTCTGTCTTGTAGTGGGGTGCCCTAAACCTGAACACAGTACTTGAGGTCTGACCTCACTAGTGTTAAGTACAGGAAGATAATCACTCCCTAGTCCTGCTGGCCACACCATTGCTGATACAAACCAGAATGCTACAAGTAAGCATCTTCCCCTCTCTTTGTTGCTCCCTGCTTCCTCTTCCCCCTGTGCATATCTCATGGGTTTGTAGAGCTCTACTGATTCTCACGTCTCCCAGTTTGGGATCCCCCCGGTTTTACAGGTTACCAGTTGCAAATTCTAGGCTGCTCTTCTTGGAAGTGGCACCAGTAGTCCACTACTTAGTGTGAGTGGTGAGGTTTGTTTCTTGTTATTATTTCCATGTTTGTTTTATCAGGCTTGTGTCTCTGTGTATTTTTTTATGGCTTTTCCTTTTTCCCCTCAGTTTCTCAATTAACAAGGTTAAATCAATAACCTCACTGGAATAAACCTCACACACCCTCATCAATTGGTGGGACTGACCAGGTTTGGTGGTCGTTGTCATTGTCTCCTTTATAATTTGCTGGGGAGACTTGTGTTCCTGCATGCCTCTGTTTATGGCTTTCTTCTTGTCTTGCATTGAAAAAGGTCCTTGTCTAGATACCCTTAAAAGAGCAGACACTCTCCTTCCATGTACCCCTACACAAATGTTTTATGAAAGGAGCTTTTTGATTGCTGGGCCCCACTGGGACTCAGGCTCTGAGATTCAGTAAAAGATCTTGAAGACTCCTTGGCCAAAACAAGAAGCCTCCCAAAACGTCTGCCTGCTCCTTAAGGGACTGAAAGGTCATAGGTAGTCAGTAAACACTTAGAAGTGTGCAAGACTTGCCAAAATTTGAGATACTGTGAAAATATGGTTAATAAATTGGAATAAACCAATACCACACAGTAACAGCCATATGATATAGCTCCATTCTCATACTAAAGGTAGTTAAAGTCAGACAGATGGTGTAATAACAGTGTATATGACAAACTGAAGCCATCAAATGCAAGCATACAAATTCCAGTTGATCCTTCATCACAATTTTCGGGCAGTTGTGAGGGCTCATTGTTTTTTTCCTAAGGCCTGTGTCCAGATTTTTATCCTACTTTTGTAATGTATGTCCTGCAGACTGCAGCCATGAGGAAGAAGGTTGCCTCTAGCATACAGGTATCCCAAACCATACATCAATATTAAATACATCAGTACTAATACAAGCAGAAATTAACATTGATTCCATTTCTGCCTTTGCATCTGTAGGCAGAAACAACATTTTAATCCTTTTGGTTCTTCAGTTTAGTGCCTTATATTTCTGGCAGGCAGGAGGGAAAAACAGAGACAGGTGGAATAAAAATTAGATGATAGTTTATTTTTCCCAGCCACTACACCAGTTTGAAACATAGTGTTAAAACTGCCACAATATGGTACTACTATGCAAGGCATTGTTAATTATTTTGGCTTAAAGTAGGTTCTGCCAGAGGTAATAAGTGTCAACCCTAACTTGTCATTATATGAAGTTTAAAAAGATTATTGTCTCTACTAAGAAATATTAATATGGATTAACTGCATTGTAATAATGTATTTTTTACTGTGAAGAGCTGTTATATTATCACTACTGAATTCTCATCCAGGTGTAAATACATTTAAAACCATGAAAGTAATCCTTGTCATCTTCTAATCTGCACTCATGTCTTCACAATTATATAGCCTGTTGCCTTAGATGAACCAAAAATATCAGTCTTTAGTGTCAAATCTATTTGCAAAAATGTAATCTTGAAGAAATATATTTTTTACTAGAGATCCAAATATTGATACTGTATAGTTCCTTCATGCTGAAATGCAGAGGTCCTTCAATCCAAAATACAAAACAGATAGCTGAGAAAGTTATACTACAGTTATTTTCAAGCTGTCTCACTCAGAATGTACACCAGAATAGAGACAATACAGAGACATTTGTGAATTTGGAGCATGCTGATCAAAAAGTTGAACTGAAGAAGCAACAGCAACTTTCCCATAGAGTTATAAAAAGTCAGGGGAAAAGGAAAGGGACAAGAGACACCACACATACACTTTCAACATGGGAGACTACAGTGTTCCATGCTTGAATGCAGAAGACACTATTCAGAAGTGTTTACTCCTATAGCTTAATTTACTTCTAATTTCAGTGCTTGTACACCTCTATACAGAGGGCCCTAGGCTATTGTATCTATCTTGCCAGAAAACCCATTTTTTTAATAAACAGGATTATTTCACCAGCCCACTCATGATACATTGGTCAGTTTTCTCCTTATCTTTCTTAATCTGACTTTTTGGTTTTTGTCATATGCATCAGCACCTCTACTTGTCTATTCTGACCCTTTTGCCTCTCCCATAACTCTATTCATAACATAAATTGTGAATATTGCCCTTCTTCATCTCCCATTTTGCACCATCATGTTTCTACTTGTTCACACTTAACTATTTCAGCCAGAGGTAATTTTAGCAGGCTTACTCTTTGCCACCTTTCAGGTCACAAAAGAAAGGACCTTGAGCTGTAGTGGTATGGAGATTTCTGTGGGTGACAGATTTTCTTAGCAAACAGGTGATGCTGGAGCATTCGACAGAGTCTTTCTTCTCCCTTTTCACAGTAGGTGTAAAGCTCTAGTTTCCTAAAGAGAGTTACACTTAATTAAACAAACACTCAGCTCAGATGCTTAAAATATCTAGGACTGATTCTCATGCAAGGAGCTTATCTAGTCTGAATTAAAGCATGTGCTATGTGAATGGCTCCCAACAGGTGGAAATAACTGCAAGAGAACATATGGGATGCAATGAATCTAATAAAAATAAACACAGTTCCTGGAGTGTTATTGACTTGTAACAGCATCAGATGACATGAATATTTGCAAGGGTTCAAGACAGACTGGGAAAATATGCCAGATCTCATTTGGTACATTTTTAATTTTCAGAATCAGAAGCTTAGGTTTCAGTTTTAACTAAATAATTCATAGCAAAATTGTCAGGAGTTACATTTGCTGCCAGATTCACCAACTAACTTAGTTTCTTCTGAGCACAGACCATTCATTTGGCCATCTGAAGAACATGATTTGAAACCTGTGTTTAGCTATTAAACATCCCTTCTCCACTAGCAGAGCTGCAATAAAAAAAATATTGAACTATATAGATTTATAGTAGACAGCATATAGCTGAAACGTAAACAGTCCTATCTCCAAAATGTTATTGCATGTAATGGGATCTTCTTTATGTAATAAAGTCTACAAATCCAGCCCATGACTATATGCATTATTTAATACATGGGAAGCTTCACTATGCCAACTGGTACTGGTAATGTAAAATAAGTTTTGTACAAAAGACTGACAAGGCCTTAAAAAACAAATGCAGATAAAAAATACTTTTATTTTTTGTAACTCTTCAGAAATGCAAAAATCTACCACGAACTGCAAAAATAACTTTCCTGGATATTTTATACATCCTAACAGTCTAGTCTTTTTTACAGAGATAATCACTGTGATTATGAATTGTATTTGGCATGAACCAAATATTTTGAATGGATGCTGTACTCTTTCAGCTTTTGATTTAGTGGTCCTCACTCTCAAAAATAAATAATGGTGTCAATTCTTGAGGTAATGCTCCTTTTTCTCAAGTTGCATTTAATTTTCTTATAAAAGAGAGATTTTTTCTCTATATTTGTATATGCACAATTTTACATAAAGAAGAGTTCTTACCAGTCCTACAAAATGGCGAGCAATGCTTTGTACCCTCAGGCATCAGATCCTAACTTGTTATTTCAGATCTCTTCATGTATCTTCCTCGCAGAGCACTCTTTCAAGAGAAGCAGTGTCTAGTCATGTTGGAGATTAATCACTCTGCTGAGAATAACAATAATAAAACTCTGGGCACAGAGTGAAAACCTAGATTTATCACAAATGTATGGTTCTGATTCTATAGGATGGTAATTTTGGCCTATGTTTTCCCCTTCTGGACCTTTATTTTTTACATTACAACTGGATAAATTAATTTGTTTCTGCAAAAGACTGCTGAGTACTCATACGAGAATCTGTTCCACAGGGAGGCTGGTGCCAGCTACAGAACTGTCAGACACGGTGGGTATTGCAGTCTCTCCTCACAGTTAGGAACTGCAGTTTTGTATTGCAGCTGTTTGTCAAGAGACTGGATGACTGGTACAAAATGAAAGATCTTCCATGGGAATCAGATGTCTGAGATGTGCTAGGACAGAATTTTCTTACAGTCCAAAACCCGGTTACAGTTTGATGAAATTCACATTGCTAGAAGGTCTGGTTAATTACCTGTGTGTTTCTATGTATATTAAATGAGAGTTGGTGCAGTTTGAACAGTACTCCTAACATTCCATTAAAAATGACCCTGTGCCAAACACTTTTAGGGGAGTACTTTCTGGGATTGTTTTAAGAGAAAGAGCAGTACCTAAGATGTGTAGTAGTAAAGTGAAATAAAGGGTAAAATACATTACTCTGGTTGCACAGCTACTTTAATTTTTGTTGGGCCAGCTCTTTCTCTTGTGGCTATGTAGCTTGATTTAGTCAGGAATTGTACTAAATGTAAGAGATGTCACTGCGCTAGCATGTCACTTGTGCCCAAGAACTAAACCCGTGAAATACAAAATAAGTGCCTGCCATTTTAAAAGTAATGGCAATCGGAAAAGAAAATAAAAAGTATACTGTAAAGATCAAGTTGAAGAATATTTTGAAGTGGTGTTATACGCAGAAGAAACCATAAAGAAAGCCATGGGTCAAAATCAATCAGTTTTAAAAAGATTACTACTGGCGTATGTGAGGGATTACATAACCACAAGTCATTAAATTCGGAAAATTATTGTGATGTATCTTCAGTGGCTACATGCCACAAATTCTCAACCATTTCAAAGCTGAAATACAAGAGAAACATCATGTTTTATTACTTCCAGTGATCCATACATTTAAAACATCAATTTGATCATTACAAAGGCTACCGAGAATTCGTTGCAGAAGACAAATATAGGTCACTGCAATCCGCTACGCAGGCAAATGCCAGGATGTATTTCTGCTCTTATTGTGCTGCTTGTTTGATAAAGGCATATCTCTGATGTAAGGCAAAAATTGCTGGAGCTGCGGAATTTGCAGAAGTGCTGTTTTGGCTTAAACCAATAGTTCGCTTGGTCCAGTTTGCTTTTCTGACAAACAAGCAGCTGCCAACGCTTTTGAGTAAAGTCCAAAAAATTCTGTAATGCACAATTGCCCAGGGGGAATATATATTCCTGACCTCAGGCAGTTTGATGTTTGACTTGAGCCCTAAAGTATAAACATCTGCATGCTGTATATTTTTTACTTGTTTAACGTAGCAGTGAGTAATTTTAACATATTTCTACTTTTTAATGCATTTTTGTCACCGTTTGACTCAGGTCCGACAACAATGCTCTCGATCCCCTCCCCCCCCCACCCATGTAGGGAAGGAGAGAGAGAAAAAGAGAGAGACTTGGCTGGATTGAAAACTAAACTACACAGCTTTAATTAAAACACTAATGAATAATACAAGAAAATATATACAATTATATACAGATATATTCAGGTATGGGCAAAAGCCTCTTGCCTCTCCCCACCCCTAGCAACTCCCACAGCACTTCCCTGAACTGGGAAGAGTCCCGAGGAATCCTGGAGCTGCTGCTAGAGAGAGCGGAGAGTGATGAGGGTCACAAGAGCTCAAGCCTAAGGGTTGATGGTGATGGATGAACAGAGTCCTCCCCGGACGCCGGCCATGGACAGAAGAGAGAAGGGAAGAAGAAGGAAGTTGTCTTCTGTGATCTCTGACCTTCCTTTGAGCTTACATAGATATATGGAATGGAATATCTGTGGCCAATTTTGCTGTCTGTCTAACTCAGCCTCCTACGGGGGGGTCACAGATCTCCCCGTAGTGTCTGAGCCGGCAGAGTGAAGGTGCAACCTTGAAGCCTCAGTAGTTAGAAAAACATTCCACTGTCTTATCAGCCTAGCAGAGCACACTGTTGCTAGTTACAAGAAAGCTTACTGAAGGAAAAAAAATCAGTAAAAAGAAAAATTGGCTTCATCCTGGCTCAAACCAGGACAATTTTTTAATTAAAAAAAACAAAAACATTCTGATATTTTGTGCCTAGGTACTGGTCAAGAGTCAGTACAGGACAAGTCTTATCTCCCATTGTAGACGTCTTATGTTAGAGACAATATTTTGTCTTATTTTAAGAGTTCGCTAATTATTTACTTAATGAAAAAAAGCTTCATAGTTTACACTGCTTGCTATAGCTCTGTAGCAACTACAGACCCCATTGAAAGGTTGTAGGAGAAAGTAGCAGGTTAAGGACAAGTTTAGCTTTTGTTCAGCTGCATGGAAGGAGTGGGGACAGTATAAGAAAGACAAGAATCTTTCCTTCTATTCATCCTCACACTGGCACTCATGGGAAGTCCTTAGACTCTACAGAGACTTTGCATACTGTGGAAAAATATTCGTGTCCAGACTGCCCTTAAAGAGGAAGGCAGAGCAACGATGTAGCCTTTTCTCCGTATTTGATCCAGGCAGGTCTCCATACTGAGAGAGGAGCCTTGGAGAGGCAGTGCCCTGTTCCTCTCAGTGCTTCCTCAGCTGACAGCAGAGCTCAGCTCAGATGGGACAGAAAGTCTACGTGAAATGGAAACAGTCTAGTCCTGCAGTAATTTAGGGAAACTACCTATCAGGGAAATCACTAACATGATTTACTGTGTTTCCAAATAGCTCTGTTGCAAGACATTTGTGTAAGAAGGGGCTTTGTGAAAGAAAATCTCCATCACTATCATGTCACTGTTTCCCAAGCCAGGGAAACAGAAACTGATTTTAGTGAGTTTCTGTGTTTATCTGTTCAAAGGAGAATGCTTTGGGATAGCTGATTTTGAAGATTAAGGACAGATCCAAATTTCTCCAGTACATACCAGGGTCATAAAATGAGAGGTAGAATAAAGAGAATAGAGAGGACATGCTTAAATGTATGAGTGCTGAAATCTCATTGAAGAAACTTCAGGGAACCTTTTGCATAATATGTATAAATTCAGTTACCATGTATATGTGTAAGCCAGAGAGTTGAAAAAGATTAAAACCTGTGGAAGAGAGTGGAAATACTGTAAAAATATTGATACAATATATAGTACTAGTTCCTTCTGCTAAACTGATATATAGCTTCTCTGATAAGTTTGAGGGTTGGTACTAAATGATGTTTAAGGTCCCTTCCAACACTTCTATGATATTGTACATGGCTGCATATGAACAATTTCCACTAAGAGTATTTGATTAAGCTTCTATGGCTTGTTTCTTCAATTAGGAAGAACAACCTTTGCCCTTAATTATTTTGTTCCTAAATTTAGTGAAATAATTATGGCATATATATATATATATATATATATATATAAAGATGATTAGGCCACTGCTGTATGCCACAAACCAATAAGGTCCCTTCCAACACTTCTATGATATTGTACATGGCTGCATATGAACAATTTCCACTAAGAGTATTTGATTAAGCTTCTATGGCTTGTTTCTTCAATTAGGAAGAACAACCTTTGCCCTTAATTATTTTGTTCCTAAATTTAGTGAAATAATTATGGCATATATATATATATATATATATATATATATAAAGATGATTAGGCCACTGCTGTATGCCACAAACCAAAATCAAACAAATAAACAAACTAATCTCATTCCAAATATCATCATTGGATGCTTCTTTAAAATATATTGGTGGATAAAGTTACTCAACAATACACAGTCTGAACGGAAGAGAACTTGAATTCAAAGTTTCAGAGAATTTCATTCTTTTGTTCAAAGGTAAAAAATGGTAATCTGTGTGTCTAAAGAACTGGAGATGGCAATTATAGGAAATTTAATATACAATTCTTTCTCTCCTTAGAAAATAATAACTTCTTTAAAAAGCATTAGAATAAAATAGAAAATAGTTAAGTAATTCTGTACACAGTGTTCCCACTAAATAATCTATTGTATAGAAGTAGCTGAGATGAACTCCTGGATAAATTAAATATTGGATGACCTCAAGTGAACTCTGTTCAATAAATCCTGCTAAAAGGTCTTTTAATTTTCTCTGCAATATCACAGAAAATATTATAGCTTCCTCCTAAATAAAACTCATCACTTAAAGAAGTTGTATGAATTTTGGAAAGCAGAACTGGAAACAAATTACCCATATTTTTTATGAAAAGCTTTTCTTTTGAATTCCATATATATATTGTATATATGTACATAGTATGTGTTTGTAATAAAGCACTTGCAGAAAGTTGGTGGGGTTTTTTTGTTTGTTTGTTTTTGTTGTTTGTTTTTTTTTTTCAAATAGGCTTGACTTGTGTATATAGTTAGGTAATTTAAGGAAATATCAATTTAAGGCTAATAAAAAATAGGAACAGAGGCTTTATGCTTCCAAGACATTGCAATGATGTTAATAAAACACTAATTTTGTATTATCCTCACAGAACAGCTGTGTTATCAGATAATAGTATTTTGAGTCAATCATGAATCTAGACCGTCTAACTGAAAGCTAATGTGCAAAGAATAAAAACAGTATTAAAAAAAGATATAATAAAATGAAAGTAACATGGCAGGATATGCATGTTTTATGGCACAGGCTTCTGTAACTGAGAAAGCCATTTCAGGTTCCCTTTGTATTAGTGGAGAGATGATTAATTCAGTTATTGAGCCCAAGTCATGACTGAACTCAACACAAAGCAGAATCCCACAAAGCTCTTCCTTGTCTTTCTAGCAAATTAACAATATAGAGATTAAGTATTCCTAGATTGACAGATAGTCTTACATAGCAAGGCAATCATAAAAACAACAATGAACTTCCACTAATCAAAACAAGACAGAAAAAAACCCCACAAATAAATTGACTGGATATCATTATATTACATAATTTACAAATCCATAAATTCTCCTTTCTGTTTTTTTTCAGGGAACATCTTTGAAAGTTCAGCTTCATTGGATTGTTTTAAGACCTTGTGTCATTGTTTGATTTCTTCCACTATGTTGTAAAATCTGCACTATATTATGAGAAATAAAAAAGGCAAGGGTATATGGCTGATGTTAAATGCTAGAATTATTGCAATTTCTGCACCTTTTCAGTCAGGTGAGGAATACAGGGATTAACCTTGTAGGTTTTTAACATGTAATTAGACAAAGTTTTGGGTAAGAATTTGTCAGTATGTGTTTTATAGCTTCTTCACTGTGTTAAATCTTTAATTTTAGTTTATTAATTAGTTGCCAGATATTTTCAAAGCTATATAAGTTCTTCTTATCTTAATGAGGAATTTTGCAAAGAAATAATGTACAATGCAGGAAAAGGATATAGATATGCACATATATTTTCATTTTATTCTAGGTTAATGTGTTTTTTAACATTTAACATTTTAACACACCTCTGTATCAAGCACAAATCAAAGTCTACAGCCTTCATGATTTTGCTTATGGTTAGCCAAATGAATCTGCACATTGTAGAATATGTAGCTATTTCAGTGTAGCCTTGCACATAAATTAGTTCAATTTCTATTAAAGTATTGCTTCATCAATCAGTAATGCCCCAGAGGCCAGTTATGACTGTTACAGAAATTAATCTTTAGAGGAGAACAATGTTTCATCATTATATTTGTGTCATGATTACTCTGACAGGTTAATTTCAAAGATAAGTTATTGAGCATTCAGGCATATTTGTCAGGCAGACAAATAAAAACACTGTATATATACTTTTTTTGAAACAAGAAGACATAACTATTGAAGAGTCAGCAAGGACTAAAGTTGAAAAGGTTTGCTGCAGTCTGTGTCAGGAATTGTTAACGTACAACCATGGAGAGAAATAAAAAGCAAAGGTGAACCTGCACTGAAACCAACAACCAAAGTACTGTGGAGTTCCTGAGGTCCAGATTATATCTGTGCAGTTTTAGGTCTCTGAGTTACAGAAAAATCATCAAAATCAGAAAACATCTTTTTGCTTTTTAGACATTCAGAAATAGATTTTTCCTTCACACTAGTCACACAAATAGAATGGTCTTCAAACTGTTTAGCTAAGGGATTCCTACATGAAAACTTTCAAATATAACATCCAATGTGGCATTTCACTGTGTTCTCAGCAGGCACAGTTAAACACAGGGATTCTGTGAATTATATGTCAGGAGTGGAAGAAGTAACTAGCCCTTTTGACTAAGCACTCAGTTCTTCACCTTTAGAAGGCCTGAGTGCAAATGCTAGTCACATACATGTTAGCTTTTCTGTTCTCTAATTTAAAACCTTAAATACATCTCCGTTGCTCGTTAGAGATATTTATTTTTCACAAGGCTATTTCTGAATGAGGTGAACCAACTTACTCAGTTTTCAAGAATTTGGAAAATAACCTCTGAATGCCTCATCTAAAAACCCTTTATCAGGGGTTCATATTGTTCGTGAAGTGCCAAAAAGTTATGCCATAAAAATTAGCTCTCATCCTGTATATATCATAACAGAAGTATCTTGAATCAGTTTCACAAAAATTGCGCAATATTTATACCCACTAATGGTTCTGTTTGACTGTATGGGGAAAGAG
>NW_009953507.1:3670664-3679015 GCF_000747805.2 Chaetura pelagica | reverse complement strand
AAAGAGTGACCATCACAAAAAATAAGTAACTAGTCCCTATAAATACACAGAAGTGCATATATATATGCATTTAAAATTAGTCTAGCTTGTAATTCATTGAAGTTGGGATTTCATAAGATTCAGCACTGAATTAAATTTTCATTTGTTGTGTGTAACATAACTGTTAAACTTTCATTCAAGACAGCTACCCATAGGCAAAAATATTAAGACAAATAAAAGACAAAAAAGAGCACAAAAAAAAAGGTATTAGCAGGAACTGCGTTTTGTATAATGTTGTGAGTTTCTTGCTAGTGCAAAATCTTAAAAATTGACAGGTTTTCAATCATATGTACTTCTGGAGTCACTAGGAACAACTTTCAAAAACACAACTTCTAGATGCTTGCACAAATAGTCAGCACATTGTAGGTTCCCAGTCCACTTGATTGCCTTTGCAATTTAGAATATATCCATATATCTTGATACGTTAATCAAAACGAGGTTGAATGTGATTGGAAGAAACATTTCTAAAGTTGGCCCACTCTGCAGTTTTCTGAGGCATCTGTAAAACTTCATCTATCTGTGTAGAAACTTGATGTTGCACATAACAATAAATGTGACAGAAAAAAAAAGCTGTGGACAGGAAATCAAATCAGAGGATTAAGTGTAGATTATATCCATCCCCAGAAAGTTACAACTTTAGCTTTCATCTCAACATCCTGCTGTCCTGATTCCATAGCTGGATTCTCTGGAGCAGTCATTACTGGCAGTCGCAAGCCGATGCCAGGGGGGCTGCCGGCTCAGGAGGCTTCTGCCCCCCAGTGTGAAAGGCTTTGTGAAGGAAACCAAGGGACACACGTGGCGTTCGCCTCTCACAGAGGAACGGCCGCTGCGGGACCGTATTTTAGAGTATTATTAGAACACCCTTCTCACCGCGCTCACAAATTGTTACTGAGACCAATGTTTAGTTTACGAAACAACAGGTTTATTAAAGGTTGATACAAACTGAGCATCCAAGGTTCAGGAGAGGTAGACTAGGTATATATCAGGAAAATAGTTCAAAGGTACTGTGGTCTTATTAAATGTACACTCCGAGGGAGAGGAGTGGAATCAATGGAGTAAAAGGGTAGGAGTTGATCCCGGCAGGAAAGTTAGAGAGGCAGGGCTCGGCAGCAGGTCCGTAGGGGCCGGTTTCCCGGTACGAGGGCCACCCCCCAGCAGACGCGGCTCCTCCGTGAGTCACGACGAGCTCCAGCCCCGGGGCAGAGCGACGGGCGGACCGGGCGGGCAGCTGCGGGCTCCGCTCCGGTTTGGCTCCGGCTCCGGTGTCGGGCTCGGGCGCTGGAGCCAGGCAGGCTCCGGCGAGCAGCGATCCCTCGGGAGCGGGTTGGCTCCCGCGGAGAGGTTGCGGGGCAGCCCCCCCTTCCCTCTCGGCTCCCCCGGACAGCGGGGCTGGGGCTCCAGGCGGCTTCTGGTGCTGCAGCAGGGTCTGTCCCCGGGCAGGCAGAGAGCACCGGCCTGCAGGGCTTGACTTCTTTTGCAGACCAGAAGTCACTGTTCGAGTAAAGTACCCCTGTTCAAATTAGCCAGGTAGCACTGCCAGGTACGGACTCTGACAGAGGAATCCTTATGCTCTTTTCTTGTTGTGGACTTACCTGGCAGAGCAAGGGGCCTGTTCCAGTCAGTCCTTGGCTAAATCAGCTAAAAGACACTGCTCTTGTTTTGCTGGCTTGGAAGGCATTTTGTTTAGTCTTATGTGGGGGGAGAGAAAATGGACTGTTCCCCACACTGACTTAAATAAATAAAAACACACACTCCTTACACACACCTGGAAACCTTTTTTAATTTATGCTTGATTTGAGTAATTTCCTTTGGACTAGTTCAATTGGAATTATCTGCCCAGGGTGCCAGGAAAGCAAGACCTGCTGGTTTCTATACCTACATAGATTCTCATTTCACCCATCCATGGCTCATGCATAGGGAGTTTCTGAGACATAAGCTGTGAACTACAAATTAATTTCCAAAAATTCAATTTTATATACCACAGTTTTTGACAAGAGTTAAAAATACTGCAAGCACTCCTAAATGTCTGCTTTAAAACAAATCAAACATGGTGTGACACTGTCTTGTGACTGGTTCCATTGAAGTTGTGATGGAGAGAGGAAAACTTTTACCAGTGTCATGCCTTCCTTCTTAAAAACGAAACAAAACATAGGAAACAAATGCTCCACATGTGAAATGGGGCCTTCAACTGTCCAGTATATGGATGCAGGATGTATTTCATGCTCTGTGCCCATCACTCATCTTGTGTATGTGCTGTAATCAGCAAAAGGTGTAACAATACATTTTGTTCCTGCTTGGAAGAGCAGAAAAGTGGCTCCCACAGCACATTACAGCAGCGTGCCCTGAAGAGTTTTACAGTAAGAAGCAGGCATTTCAACTCAGAAAGTGGTGTGTCTGTTCCTTCATTCTTTCTCATTACTTGTGTCTATAACAGGAGCCCTGGTAATGCACTGGGTCCTCTTATCCCTGGCATTATATGTGTAATGAGAAAACAGTCTTGCCCTGGAACGGAAAGGTCAGAATTTAGCATTCTAACTGTTGTTATCATTTTACCCTAATTCCATGACTAACAAGAGTTAGCGGCTTTTTTTTTGTTCACTGCACAATTGTAGAAAGCAAGATGGACTGACTTTAGCAAAGAATGAATAATTGGATGATGAGTGCTTCTTTTTCATCTGCTGTAGCACAGTCCTTTCTTATACGGATCGACATTCAATTTAAAATAGATTTTTCTGTAGCGTTTGCAGGTCAGTGAGCAAAAGCTTTGCTCCTGGAAATACAGGAACAACTTTTCTATTTCCTGTAATGTATATAGATCTTCATGGTGAAACAGCTACTGAACAGCTTCAGCAGCACAGAAAAACTGCTTTTGAGGCATTTTTTGGCCTAATAAGAAAGGAAAAGTGAATTTGGCTAATTTGAGGAAAAGAAATGGAAAATATTATAAAGATATGCATCTGATTAATTTGATGATGCATAATGATTATTTCCGAATATGACAGAGCTCTATAAATTTTCTAAATATTGTAAAGAAATTAATCTGCAATGTTTAATTATATCTTTTACAGATAAGGTAAGTAGACTGTAGCCCAGAAAACAATCTTTTTAAAAGCAGAACTGTTGACTGTACCTTCTTCCAATTTATCTATAAAGGTCAAATCAGGCTCAGAAAATAACCAGAATTTAGGCTAACAACAGCATCTTCTCTGAGAGATTGGAATGAAGGTGATGCAATTTGCCAGGCATTGGGGGATCTGCAGAAAATCAGACATTCTTCTGTGAGCTCCTGAATACTAGAAATATTTTAAAGAATCAAATAATAAATATTATAAAGAATCATATCTGGGCTGCTTCACAGCAGCAACAATAAAAATGGAAGACTACGGGCAAGATACATGCAGGAGGCATGATTTCTTTGCTCTTCCTCTCTGTGCCTCCAAACACACATATCTGAATAGAGCAGCAGGTTCTATTTAGGACAGCAGGTTCATTATAGGAATAATCTTGCCTGCATTCTCCATATGGTATTGGCTCCAGGACCTGATGTGACAGCACACTCCATCTACAAAGAAAAAGAATGAACTGTACCAAGATGTGTTTCTTCCTCAACACTTCCTCCACCTCTCAGCTCATTCACTCACTCCTTTAGAAATACAGCAGTGCTATAGCCATGCTACAGACCTCCTCCCGATTCACTTATTTTTGTTCTCCTCATGGTAGAACAAGGAGCTCTGATTCACTTTTGCAGAGGAAAAGAGCCAGTAGCCGCTTCACAAACAGCATCCCTGTCTCCAGAAAAGAAAAAAAAAAGAAGAATGCATGTAAAAGGAAATCCACTTATGCATCGGCCAGACCGTAATTTTAAATTATATTTTCTTTTAAGAATGAGTTTTAAAGGTTATTGCATTCATACAGTTATTAAGTGATGAGCAGCACATACTTGAATTTGTCCTGCCTAATGTACTTCATCTACTTTCTGACACAGAATGGGAGAATCACAGAAGTCCATGCTGGGAAAGATAAAGCCTTAGTGAACTAGTGTATGTATTTATAGGACAGAAGGGGTAGGAGTGAGGGAGAAGGGGGATTCATACAAGTAGATAAAGTCTCAGAGCAACAACGGCCTTACACCAACCTAATCTCTCAGAGCAGTCAATGCTTGGATTGAAAGAAACATGTACTTTTATGAAATTAATGCATCTTAATGACTCCTCATGTTTTTCAAATAATTTAGTTAACATTTTATACATTATAATGTGTAATATTAACCTTGATTTATTATCTGTAAAGTAGCCAAGAATGCATATCTTACAGATGTCTTCTTTGTGCTTTATTTAAGTAACTGCAGTCTGTGGAACAGATCATTCTTTGAGGTAAACAGCAAGTCATATTGATTTAAAACAGCCTATAATGTATCTTGGTTACTGTAAATCAGAGACTTATATTTACATCTAATAAAATCAGAGGATTTAAGGTACTTGAAAAACCTTCTAGCTTCAATATTACCCAAACAGAAGCTCCAGCATTTCAGTAACTGTGAAGTTAACCACAGAGAAGGTTGCACAACTATTATTAATCCATAATGACATTTTGTCTTGGAAAGCAGTGATTCACAGAAGGATTTAGGGGTTATTGTAGTTAATCATCTTAATATGATATTTTAGCACAATGCTGCAGTGAAAGGGCCTAATTCAACCTTCATTTATCTATGTATGTATATAGTGTGTAATACCAAGAAGCAAAAGGAATTTGTCTCTCTTGCATAGCACTGGCAAAATTGCTGCTAAAATACTGTTTTCCATTTTAGTGTCCTCTCAGCAAGCAAGGTGTGGTAAAGTTTAACAAGTTTGAACAAGAGGTACAAGGTGATAAAAAAACTGGATATAAGCCTTATGATGTAAAATTGTTTTTTTACTGATGTAAGAAGTGTGTCCCATCCATTCCCCACCAGTACTGGCGTATGCTACTCATGAACAAGGAAGAACTCGGGGATATGATCAGGAGTGGTAGTCTCAGCTGCAGCAACCATGAACTAGTGGAGTTCAAAAATGGAATGGGGAAAGGAGAGCAGCAGAGTACAAAACCTGGACCTGATTGAAGTTATGGCTGTACATGTGAGAACGCAAGGATCTCAAATATAGGAGAAAATCTAGTGACACAATGAGCATGATAAGTTTCCAAACACAAGATGAGCCACCTGGCCACACAGTGGAGTTGAATGCTTAAACAAGTGACAATCTTAACCCAGATTTGTCCAGGGCAAAATACAAAACTGCTTTTTTTTTATGTTACTTGTTACCAGATTTTTAAATTGAGCACCTGAAGAAGATAGTATTATTATTTTTTCTCTAATTCCATAGTTGATAGGGCTTTAGTCAAAGAAAAAAGAAAGACATCAAATACTGCTTCCTCCAAAATATGGTCTGATTATAAAGAAAATAATGTTTTCATAGTTTATTTTCTTAACAATCAGCAAGTGTATCAAAATAGGTGATACTGGAAATAAATTTTTAAAGGAAATTATATAATATTTTCATAAAGTTTATTTTCTTATTTTTTTTTTTTTTTTTTTAAGATTGAATGCACTAAGTCCTTATCACAATCAGGAACACATTCCTTCTTCCAACCTTGAACTTAATGTGAAGTTTTTAAAAACATGGATGTTTTAAACATTTAAATTTCTTCCTATATTAAGTTTCCAGGTTTCTCAGTTGTGCATTGAAACAAGTTCAACAGAATGGATGATGATTCTCCCTTTCTGATCAAAGAGGTCGTGTCAATTTTCAAAAATATATTGCAGTGTCAAGTAGAATGCAATGGCTGAAGAAAGGAGTTTCATATTCCACAATGCTGGAAAACAGCACCAGCAAAGAAGAAAAATACACTAACATACTAGTATTTGAAGAAAAATATACCAACAATTTAAATGAGTATTTTCACAATAGATGATAAGCATCTAATCACAAAGACTCTGTCAAATATTTTCTCCTAGTTACTTGCTCTTCTTTTAGAAGGAAAAATTAGAATAATTCCTCAGTCAGGGCAATATTATGATATATTATTTTCATGCTATTATGCAGATAGATTCCTAAAGGAGCTAGATCTGAACTGCCAATAGGAGGGGCTAATCTTTGTCCAAATACCTGTCTGTGCAGCTGGAACGTTAGTGAGTTGACCACGGTTAGTCAGGATTAATCTAATCTTTGATTTTGACTTCTTGTGCCAACGGTTGTACACTTCTAAAATATACTGGGATTTGTTTGTTCTCTAATAACTTATTCTTGTCATGACAAGCTATTACTATGAAACATTCAAAGTGAGTTTTAATTGACAGAAACAAAACTTAAAATAAATTCATCTTTTTGTTCAATATAATGCTTAAGCAATGAGAAATGACAGGCAGTGAGTAATGAACCTATAATTCATACCTTGAGCATGAGTAAGTACAACACGGGAGCCTGAATACTGTTAAATTCACAAGGTTTGAAGTATTATACCATAACCCAACAACCAATTGGCTCTTAACTGAACTGAAAAAAAAAATTCTAATTGGAACAAAGTACAACAACAACAAGCAAACCTTAACACTACAAGTTTGGTAATTTTGTGTAATGTTACACCAAGAAAAGAGGAGTTTCTAAGTGTGCACTACTGATATAGGAAAGACAAACATGTTTGTTTTCAGAGGATTTAGAAATGTTTATCTACATGCTGCTACACCAGGTAAGCTCTGAGTGATGTTCGCAGTGTTAGCGCTCAGCTGCTTGTTGGCTGCTCTGAGATGTGTTGGTTAGTGCTCTAGAAGCAGCTGGAGGGAGAGGTACCCTGACCCGGTGAGCTAGACCATTTGTGCAGAGAGAGGAAAGCAATGAGGGACAGATTTTCAAAAATCTAAATTCTGAGGATGTGAGTGATAGGTATTTTAGGTAACCAGGGAGTCTGCATTGCTATGCCCTTCTTTTGTATTTATAAATATCTTCTAAGTTACTGACTGCTGATTAAAATTCTCCAGTCAATATCCATGGATATTTTCAAAAGATTATTTAACTATCAGTTTATTTAGCCTTCAATTCAAAGAGGCAATAAACAGCTGTAGAAGTTCCTTCTTTGTTTGTTTGGGGTTTTTTTTAGCACACCTTTACAATTAGTTTGTTAAACTATTTGTTTGCCATTAGTTCCATTCAGAAAAATATTTTCATGTAAAGTCTTCAGTAAGTAATATTGTTGTCTAGTAAGGTTTATTTATTGTTTCAATGAGGCTGAAATTATTATCCCTCAATTCATTTCCTGAATTCCCAAAAAAAATGTGGTGGCATTTGCATCAAAGGTTTTCCACTGTCAGCTTTAATAATCATAAATTCTGAGGTTTTAATTTAGTTTCTGCTTTTATGTTCATCACATGTGTTTGACTTTTCATAAGGAAAATTTTTTTTAGCTAGTCCAAGAAAAATATTAACCATCAAAGTTCAAAATGCTCTTGAAAGCACTGGAATTGTATTGTTCTTTACATGATTCTGGGAAAGTTTTCACTGAAGAACAAGATTTGCATTGCAGGAAAAATTAAGTACTCAAAGGTTACGTTGATAGGATTTGTAAGAGCCTTAACACAGCTAGAATTCAGTAGATAGAATGTAAAAATCTAATGCTTTAATAAATACATTTGTTGAAATTTTAAATGTCCCATCTAGTTCTGAGCAATGGAAGAACTAAATGAAAGCTTTTCATGTGGGGTGGAGGGTGTTCTTGTATTTCAGAGAAAGCAAGCTCTGAGAAAAATATATTTGTGGATGAGAAATATAGCAAACCATTATTAGGCATGCAGAAGAATCATGCTGTGTGGCCCTTCTTCAACCTTAATAAGCAAATTGTTATGTCTAAATAATTACAAAATACTAAGAAGAAATGGATATATGATTTAATATGTAACTAAGCTGTAAAACAATATAAAATTATATTTTTGCCTCTATATCCATATGATATATAATAATTTTAGAATGTATTGCTCATGATAGTAACATATTTATGAGATGTATTTATTATTTATAAAATGTTATAAACTAATTATTAATGTATGTTTGTTTAAAGTGTGTCTAAAACAATTTTTCTGCCCACTTGACATAAAATCATAGAATCATAAAATAATAGAAACACCAAGGTTGGAAAAGACCTTCAAATCATCAAGTCCAACCATCCACCCTACAACCCCTAAGAACTAAATCATCTCCTGAAACACCATGTCTATCCGTTTTTTAAGCACCTCCAGGGATGGTGCCTCCGCCATCTCCCTGGGCAGCCTGTTCCAATGCCTCACC
>NW_009953507.1:3604434-3670645 GCF_000747805.2 Chaetura pelagica | reverse complement strand
AACTGACATGTTCAATCTTTCAAAGACAACAAACAGAATTGTAGTAGGTTTGAGCTTAATCAGTGTTCAGCTGGTTTGTTTGACAAGAGGGACTTACGGATAATTATCTAACCTCTCTACCTCCTCTTTTGTAAAATATTTTTAGAAACAAATAAACGCAACTTAAAAAAGGTTATCATTTAGTGGTTCTAATAATACCAGCTGTTACAGCAATTTTGTGCAATCTTATAATTTAAAATCTGCATAACTGAACACTTAAGTATTACAAGACAAGAGCCATTACATCATTATTAATGAGCCATTACTCATTACATCAGAAACACAATGTAAAAGAAGACAGGTCAGATATGTAGCAAAATGTTGACTTTTCAATCTGTTGGTACGTAACCTATCTCTGATCTACAACAAGGTTTCAGATACTAAAAATTTAAGAAAAAAAAATGAAGAAAGAAAAAGTGAAACTGTACTATATTCTTAAGTAGAAAGCATGAAATTAACAGGATTTAGAGATTAAAATTCCTTTTATCTGTTAGGAACTTATTCTGATTAATAGAATCATTACCAATTTATTCTGAATAATATTAACACAGATTTTCCCTTTTCTTGAATTTTGTGAGGTTCCTGTTTATGTGTTTCTCCAGCCTGTTGAGGTCCCTCTGGATGGCAACACCACCATCTGGTCTATCAGCCAGTCTTCCCAGCTTTATTTGCAACCTTTCTGGAAGTGCAGTAACTCCCATTATTCTGATCATTACTGAAAACATTAAACAGTACTGCCTCCTGGGGTACACCAATAGTGACTGGCTTCCAGCTGAACTTCATGCTGCTAATTACAGAAGTGCAGCCCAGTTCTCTGTTTACCTAAGCTGTGTTTCATCAGTTTGTCAATGGAGATATAATAACAGACAGCACCAAAAACCTTGCTAAAGTTAGGGTGAAGTCTCCTTATCCACCAATCCAGTCATTTAATAATAAAAAGCTATCAGCCTGTTTAGGCAGTATTTTGCCTTTAGAAAGTCCATACTGTTGATGAAATTCCAGTCGCTTTCTTGTCCTTTTCAAGACTGAGTTTTATCACAAGCTCCTTGTTCATTCATGGAGGCCTCTTGTCACCTTGACTTGATTTCCTGCTCATTGTGATGGACCATTCTTGAATTTGAAGGAGGTGATATTTTAAAAAAGTAGGTGAGCCTTTTAGTCTCCATGAACACCTTCCATAGATTCCTGCAAGGAGATCCCTGAACATGTCAAAATCTTCTCCCCTGCTGTCCAGAATTGTGATTCTACTGTTTGCCTTGTTCCTTTTTCTCAAGATCCTGAACTCCACCATCTTGTTGTCACTGAAGCCAAAGCTGCACCCAGACCTTTTCATTTCTCACAAGTTCTTTTCTGTTTGCAACTATCACATCCAGCAGAGCAGCTCCCCTATATCTGTATCTAGATTCATGCTTATATCCCTCCATTGCAGTCCTCCAGTTGTTCTATTCGTGGTGATGCAATACATACATACTTGTGTGTCACTCTTCCTTTGATAGATTGGAAAAGTAAGGATAATCAGTCACCTGACAGCCTAATATGTCAGCACTTGGGTCATGGTGCAAAAGGGGTGATATCAGAACTCTAAAATTTAGCAAGTTCTGGGCCTACACAATGGGCAGAAAGCATTGGAATATTTCACCATGTGAGTTGGGCTGAATAGAAAAAGATCCTGACAAAAGTAATTTATTTCAGACCCTATAAACAGCTGTTGCAAGGGAGAACTTTTAAGCACTTTTAAGCTCACCTGGACCACAGTGGGCAGGAACACCTCCTCCAGGACTGTCTGCCAACAAAGCAGACAGCAGGCCAGGGCGAGCTCATCCTCCTCGAGCCTCAAGTATTGCCCATTGAGGAATGCCAGTGTATTTACTCCATACGTGGAAGAGGGATATTTTAATTATCTATTTTTCTACACATTTGCCTTTAAAATGCAAGCATTCATATATTTCACTGGATCCAAACATTTCTGTCTGTCTGTGTGAGTGTTGGCATGTTTTTCTTAGGTATGTATATATTTTAGTTTAGGATACCCTCTAGTAAGTTAGTGTGAATCTTGTCATTCTTGGATCCGTAATTAATTTACTTTTAAAATCATAACATATTCTACTGAATCACTTGTTAATTTTAAAATTGGCTAATGATTCAGTTATGCTAAAATTCAACTTTTTGATTACTAAATCTTAAATTGCTACTGCATCATAACTGTGTCAAAACATTTCACATGCAAAACCATCCCCACCATATCACAGTGATCCCAACTATATCTGCCCTGCACCTGCATGCAGATCTCCAGTTCCACCCGTGTCTTTCCCCTGTGTATCAGTGTAGAGGCACTTCAGAGAAGCAATCAGGAAAATAGCAAGATCTTCCCCTTATCTGTTCTCTTAGCACCACTTTATTCATGCGTATATGCCCACATGGGGTGGGAGTCCTTCTTACCTGTTTCGTTGATTATGAGGGATTTCATGCCCACATCGCCCTGCTCTATTTGCTTGCAGGCCTGGTTCACTATTTCCTTACTTAATTGCATGTTGCCATCTCCTTCACCCCATCATTCTTGTTTTAAAGCTTTCCTAACCAAAATGGTCAGCCTCTTGGCCTTGTTTTTTTTAAAACATGCAACATATTCAAACAAAATAAATGGCCATAAATTACATAATTTCTGTACCCAATACTATAGAACATTCAACTTCTTCCTGTCCTTTTCCTATTTTTTCTTAATAATTTTAGCCATATCAGAGTAATGGATAAATGGTAAATATAAGAAGAGGTTACAAAACAAAATTACTAGGAACAAATAAATGTCCCTGTTGACCTAAACAGAGTCAGGCACTAGCTAATCATAGGCTTTATGGTAGAACACGTTTTAAGAACCGATGTAAGAGCAGATTTGGAGACAACATTACATCCATGTATAGAGAGCTCTTTCTAGTTCTTGTTGTCTTGGGATGTTAACTACCAGGTTTTTTCCTCCTCAAAAAGTTAGCAAGTATTAACCAACTGGGTGCCAGTTATTGTTGCTAAGTCTAAATGTTAGCTGTTACTCTTTCCTCGTAGGGAAGATAACAGTAGCTAGTAAAATTACCTGACAGTGCTTTTAAAATTAATGTGGTTTAATCTTCCCCAATGGAAAGCATAAACAGTGCAAGAAAAAGAATATTTAAAATAAGATTACTCTGCCTTCTTCCACATTAGGAGCCCCTGTCCTTAATACCTCTTTTCATTCATGAAACTGTAAAACAATTCAGGTTGGAAGGCACCTCTGGAGCTCTCTAGTCTAAATTCTTCTCCAAAGCTGGGTAAGACATAGCTGCTCTGAGCTTTATACAATCAAATCTTTAAAACCTTCAAGGACAGAGAATACTCTGAAAAGATGCTCCCAATGATTTGATGACTTCATGATGAAAAGTTTTCTCCAGGTGGAAGCGCTCTTGTTTCAGTTGTTTAATTTTCTCTTGTCTTCTCATCAGACACCATTTTGAAGAACCTAGCTCCACCTGCTTTATAATCTCTTCAGAGTTACGAGGGCTACTGTTACACCTGCCCAAAAGACAGCTCCCTCTCTAGACTGATCAAGGCTGGTTCCTTCATGTTCTTTCAGGGCAGGTGCTCCAGGCCCTGACCATTGTGGTTGCTCTGTGTTGAATGCACTCCAGTTTTTCAATTTCTTTCCTCTACTGGGGGCCAAAAGTGGACAATGTATCATTGCAATAATGTATTTCAACTAAACAATAGATATCCCCAAAAATGACCTGTCACACTACTTTTGATTACAATTGCAATTATTTTCAACTAAGATTTTTACTCACATATTTCAAAGTTGCAGCAGAAATCATGGTAAGCTGCTGGACCTGGATACCAGTGCCTCCTAAGAAACAAAGGTACCAGAAAAAATGAAAAAAGATACAGAGATCAGATTTGAATTGCCTAATTTTATGACATACCTGTAATCTTACTCAAATGACAGCATAAGCAGTAACATATGCTAGATTTTGTAGTCTATTATATAGTACACTGTTTATAGCGATAATTATAGTATCTTTTTAAAGTAATGACAACTAGTGTCTGGAAGACTGTAAAATATTGAAGATTGTTGAATTAAAAAACAAACAAAAACATTTGAAATACTAAGGATAACTCATGAAAATATGATTGTTTATTTATTTTGACAATTAAAATTCTGTCATTTTTTGTATTTGTTAACATGATACACAGCATAATGCACTTTTAAAATTAATAGTTTAATAATTTGAGCTGTCACTAAAACACTTTTGTATGTAATCTTTGTTGAGAGGAGGAATGTGACTGCCAATTTTACTATGGATTACTCAACATGCAGACTAATGAAATGAGAAAGGTTATGCTGTATTTTGATCATTTACCAGTATTTATTTAGGATGTGATTTCTGAAATTCATCTTGCCATTGGCATCAGAAAGAGCAGACTGAGCTGGTTTATTTCCTTTCCTTTTTTTTTTTTTTCTTTTTTTTTCTTTTCTTTCTTTTTTTTTTTTTTTTTTTTTTTTTTTTTTTAAGGCTGTGTCAGAGCAGAATATAATGCTGAAAAAGTTACCTGGATAATGTGTTATCTATGGCTAGAACTTGTCCTGTCATTAAGGTCTACAGCTACTTTTCCTTCCTATTTCTTCCCAAGAAGAAAGAGCGAATGTGGTAATGGGAAACTCATGGCACACAGGTCAATCAGAAGGACTCAGTCCTTTAAAGCACAAAGATTTCTTCTGGCTGTAAGCACTGCAACTAAGATCCAGGCTTTTACAACCTCAGAGACTGTTACATTGTATGTTACATGGACTCTACATGTAGCCTGTTCAGAAACTAAAATTGGGCTCACTCACTATGGAAGAGATTGAGAGATGTATTGACAATATGATTGGAAATAAAAGTCCAGTCCTCAGACAAAAAGGAAGCTAAAAGCAAGGTAAGCTTAATTTAGAGCTATGACAAATAAGAGGAGAAACAGTCAATATAGAGAAATTAGCAGATAATATATAAAAAGTAAATCAGAAATTCCTTTGTAATCTCTTACTATGAAAGGATATGGCAACTTCTATTTCAGGGAATATATTTATCATTGGCTGAGCTGGAAAAATGTGCTCCTATGGGCAGGGTGATTTTAATGATTTCTTGTGCCTGAATCTTCAACATCTACAACTAGCCACTGTGTCAGTCACAGGAGACTGAGTTGACAGGATAATTGCTCCTGCCTGCTGTGGCAGTAGCCTAACAGTGACCCTCTAGACCTGACACTGCTGAGGAGACCTTAGTTCATGCCTCTAGGCCTACTTGTTTTGCTGTGCTCTGAAACTTTAGTCCAGGGCTCTAAAATTAAATGAGAAGAATTATATTTATCTTTAAGGTATATTTAGTCCTCCTTCAAGGTACAAAGCTGCTCCTTCACAAGTTGTATGGAGTTCAGCACATTATTTGATGTGTAATTTTCAGATAATTCAGTAACTTTTTCCTTAATTCCTGGGGACATATTTGTCCTTTGGAGGTTTGCCTGTGTCTGCAAGAGAAAACAACTTAAGAAAAATGAGATATTGAAGACATGTTTTATAGAATACCAGAAGATCTTGCTTTAAGCTTAATTATTCCTACTTACTTTCCAAAGACAACTACATCACAAATCTGTTCTACATTGTTCTAAGAACGGCGTAGCAATATGTTATATAATACAGCTGACTACTTGAAATTTTATGACATGGTTTGAAATTTTTTGAAGTGTTGTGCATGACTATTCTGGTTTGAGCCAGGATGAAGCCAATTTTCTTTCTACTGATTATTTTTTTTCTTCAATGAACTCTCTTTAAAACAGCACAGTTGCTGAAAGTTTACCAGCCAGTGGACTGAAAATTCCTGAATGTTTATTTTACTACTGAAAGACCACGGATGCTTTGCTCTACTTGTCAAATTTTCTGCTTTGGACACTGAAGGAGCAGAAGAGTCTTATGTACAGCCCTCCTGTAGGGAGAAGCAGATTAGACAGACAGCAACCTTGGCTAACCAAAATAATCATCCATATATGTCTGTATAAATTCAGGGATCAGAGAAGTCAAGGCCCCTTTTGCTTTTCTTCCATCCATGGCCAGTGTCCAGGGAGGACTCCATCTATCCATCTCCTTTGGTCCCAAGGCTCATGCATTCCTGACCCTCATAACTCTCCCCTCAGCTCCTGTCTGCTCTGCCACTCTCTCCAGGACATTTTGGAACTGCTTACAGCCCAGGAGATGCCATGGGAGTTGCTGGGGATGCAGGGAGGTGATAGGGCTTTTGCACATTCTTGAACATATTTGTATATATTTGTGTATATTTTCTTTTATCATTAGTATTTAATTAAAGCTGTCTAGTTTATTTTTCAACCCAGAAAGTCTCTTCCCTTATTCTCTCTCTCCTTCCCTACCTGGGTGGACAGGGGAGGGCATTGAAAGCATAGTTGTCACCTGTTTACATGCCGATGCTGAGTTAAACCATGACAAAGACTTAGAAACCAAAGAGATTAAATGAGCACAATTATGTAGGGCATTGTCACTGAGCACCTTAGCAATGCTGCTTGCCTGTCTCTCCCTAAATGTATATATATCTTACTTCCTGTCATCTAATACTTAGGAATTATTAGAAAAGACTTGTTATCCCTACAGAAGCCTGGATTGCGCTTGACAAATTGTCTTTATCCAAATGTTCTTTATAGGAGATAATTGGAAAAAGTCATGCTAAGTCCCAGCAGCTGTATCAATCTGAAGGCTACTTATAAAAACATTTTTACCCTGTAGCTGGAGAAATGAACTGCAGTACATATGTAACAAACTGAGCTAAGATAAAGCATCCTTCTGCTTCAACAGTAACACAAATGGGAATAACAGGTAGAAGCTCTGTACTATCTGCCAAAAGTAAATTTACTTGAAGAGTTACACTTAATACTGATAAAACACCCTGAGGAAAAATGTCCTCAGTACACAAATAAACTGCAGAAGAAACGGGAGGATGCTTGTCATGACAAAAATAATAGTACAAAGAGGAAAAGGCACACTCCTGTTTTTCATTTAATTATTTCAGTTTGCAATACTATGTACAGGTTAGTTGAGCACACATTAGCAGTGTTCGGACACTAACCTGTAAGACTTTTACTTAGGCATGTAGATTATGACTACTTTTAGGATACTATTGAAGAGATCATCCTTAGTTCTCTGAATAACCAGGAGAGACTGGTGCCTTTGATGACCTTTACAAGGACAGTTTTTTTTTTTGTTTATGTATTCAGACATAAGCAGATACAGCCTTTTGCTATGGATTTTCAAAAGTATCTTCTTCTCTCCGGTGACTATTGATATTTTACTCAAGAGCATGGTTTTGCTCACTATCATTTACATCTTAGCATGAGAACATTGATGGAACCATGTAGGCTGGTCAAGCAAAATCACCACACACTGTTACTAGAACTGGAGCAAATACAGTGGTGCAGAGACATACATTTTGTACCTATCCCAGGCACTAACTAAATTCGATGTTTATTATCTAAATAATATTATCATTATTTAAAAAAATTAAGACCTAAATATCCCAGCCTCATCAGAAATGTGGTAATAAACTTGTTCAGAAGTCTTTGACTTTGTAAAGCTCAAAATACATAAATGACTTTTGTTAATATATTTTTGTGTACTACCCAGCAAGGTAATAATTTTTCTCTCACAGGGTAGACCTGCCAGGAAAGAACTTAAAGAATAACTAATCAAATTCATTTATCCAGTAGAATTGCACAAGGAGATGGTCTTACTGCATACAAAAGTACAAGATTCAGAACTGCAGACTTTATCTTAGATGGTATATTGGACTCTTCTCCTTGGAATGACTTTATGCAAATAAGACTTTTGCTTTCTGAAAATATTTCGTGGTTTATTTGAAGGGTATGACACATTACAGAAATTAGGTTTTACTCTTCTGAACTAAAGTTTAACTATGTATAGACATCAAGAGACATGCAGCTCTGCATCTTCTTACATTTTGTTTTTATTTTCTTTTGGAGTAAGGAAATATAACTGTCAGTCAATATAACTGTCAGCATGCTTCCCTGTGCTGTCAAGTCACAGCAACAGAGTGGCAAAATTAGAATTAATTAATTAGAGTGGCAAAAATGGAAGAGATTTATAAATTCAACTAGACTGTAACCTCTGACCTTCTCTTTGATTGACCTACTTGTCCCTTTTGAGTCTTTCTGCTGCCTCTAGAAATAGCTTCCGCACAAACCATTTGTGGAGTAATTCCCTCAAACCTACAAACCCATTCAGAACAAACTGCATATTTTTGACACCACCCAGCTCCGTAAATTCTTGATGGCAGAAATACTAAAGAGCAGAGTCAATAAGAGTCTCATTTTACCTTACTTCTAAAGCAACACAAAAATACTAACTTCTAACAAAATATGTTAAAATAATATGAGTCTTAAAACACTATGAACCTTAAAAAACTATGAACCATCTGATTTTCTAAAAGAAATGATCTTAACTGAAGATTAATAATAATGAATTCAAATTGCTTAAGCAGTTGTTCAGAGAAACCTATTCTCCAAAGCTACAGTATGACATGGTGAATTTGAACCACATAAACCTCCAAAATAATTCTCACTTGGTGCTTTGAGAACCTGGAACTGAGATTTTCCAATGTGAAATTAAGTTTAAGAAGGTAAAAATTGTAATTAACAATTATTTCTAAAAATAATAATAATGACTGAGTACTGGATTTGAATTACAAAATAGGCTGTTAATCTTATTTCTGGCCAAATCTGCACAGAAATATTTTGGTTTAATACATATATATGAGACAAATATGTAAATGTGTTTGAAATAGGGCTTTAAACTGAGTTTGGAGGCTGATTTTCTGGTTTTGCCAGAAACTTATTGTTCAGTTTTTGTAAGTTTTTTCTCAATTAAAAAACCTGTTTATATATATATATATATATAAATTACAATTTAATTAGACTTTTCTAAGGCTTAATATGTGTATGCAGACTGCCTATAGAACTTTTGATGAACAATGGAAAATGGTCACATTCCCATACTCAGAAAATAGAATTCAAACTTTCTAAATCATGGGTATATTATATAAACTATTTCTATGTAAATATATGAAGATTTAACACTTAAGAAGAGCAAGTTTGAGACCATCTAAAGAACCTGAAAGTGCAGAAGTCCGTGAGATCTGACAAGATCCATTTTCTCCTAAGAAAGCTGGCAGATTAAGTTACAATACCACTTTCCATCATATTTGAAAAGTCCTGACAGTCTTGTGAAGTTCTCACTGACTGGAAAAGGGGAAACATAACCCACATTTTCAAAAAGAGAATGAAAGAAGACCCAGGGAACTACAGACCAGTCTGTCTCACCTCTGTGTCAGGTAATATGGAGCAAATTCTCCTGCAGGGTCTGCTAAGGCATGTGCCACCAATGGTGGTTGGTGGCAACCAACATGGCTTCACCAAGGGCAAATCATGCCTGACAAATTTGGTGGCATTTTTTTTCACATGGGGTCACAGTTTGGTGGACAAGGGAAGAGCAACTGATGTCATCTACCTGGACTTGTGCAAAGCATTCATGTCAATGTTACATCCTGGTTTCAAAATTGGAAGGATATGGAAATGAAACGAGGAAATCAGAGACTTCACCCTTATTAGCTCTAAAATGCAGTGTCATTTAGTACAGGCAGCAGTCTGGTGTGAGTAGAAGTAAAGTTTTTTTCCACCTGTATCCTACTGTGAGGATTGGAGCTCTGTATGCCCTAACTAGGATGTTCTCCAAGATAATGGCCCATGTGCATCAAGCTCTCTTAGATTCTCTTTTTAGCTTAACTAAAAGCAGTCTGAAGCATATTTAAAAAACTGGCAAAACAGAGTTTCTTCAGGAATTCAAAAATCCCTGTACTCTGATCTTCTCAGGAGGAATAAAAGTACTCCAGGAATCACATCAGTAAGCACAGTTCCTCTCTGGAGCTTTTACTGTAGCTTAGCTTTAAGTTCCTGTGGCAGAAACTTGAGGTGTCTTTATTGTGCTTGAAGTGCCAAGGCACCTTAGCAAAATACTAAGGTCTTACCAGATGAAGAAATCCCTCTGAAATTGTATTTCATTTTGGATAGCCATCCAGAAATTTCCTGTCCTAAAATATAAATAGAAAATATATCCTTTTCAGAGGCATTTGTTTGAGAGATTGGTCTGTGAAGCAGTGGCCTAAAATATGAAGGCCCAGACCTGTGAGTATCTAAATTATCCATGAGAAATGGGTACAAGTTGCTGAGTTTGTCTTGTGTTTTCTCAGGTTATATGCAAAGATAGGAAAACAAATGCTAAACCTATAAAGCCTTCTATTTTGGATTAATTGCCTTTTTCCTTTGAGCACTATCCAGCTTCTATTAAAGGTAATTTCTGTCAGTGTCTGTAGTTTCTTTAAATGTGATGCAACTAAAACATATAATAATTTTATTTTTTTGTTACGGAATCTCAAAAATGTTTAAGATTCCTGTCACAAATGCAATGCATAATTTGATGTTTTATGTTCATATGATTATGCAGATATACCACAGTATTAAATCTGTAAATAGTATGCTGATAACACTTTGTGTTTCTGCAAACCTAGATCAGTATGAACACTACATAGTATGAATGTGGAGTTTAACGTGTTCTATAAGCAGGCAGTGTTTACATCATCTTCTGACTGACTCCAGCAACTAGCCATTTCAGCTGGTCATGTGGAAGTGTTAGGTTTTCTGCAACATTTTAGTTTTACTTCAGAATTGCTTATTTGCATAAGTTGTTGTTAGCTGACTGAAAAAGAAATAAAATTTCAATCTCAGCTAAAATTCAGCCTTAGCTAAAATATTCTGCTAAAATATTAGCTATTTATGCTAACAGACCCAGAAGTGCTTTCCATCTCCCACATGCGCCATGGCTGACACTCAGTTTCTATTTTCCCACATGTATTCTGCTTTCAATGAGAAGAAATCAAGAGATTTTATATTAATGAGGACAAAAACAACAGAATTTTCCAAAGGCCCCTCTTACAAATATCGAAGTAATGTTGAACATAAAGGGTACATATGAACTCCAGCATAGAATCAGATCTTTGTTTTCTTTATGACTGCTAGTATCTATCACTTTATCTTCTGTCATGCTGAAGCACACTAAGCTGCCAGTGTGCACTCCCAGCCCAGAGGGCCAACCACATCCTGGGCTGCATCAAAAGAGGTGTGGCCAGCAGGGCAAGGGAGGTGATTCTGCCCCTCTACTCTGTTCTGGTGAGACTGCACTTGGAGTGCTGTGTACAGCTCTGGAGCCCTCAGGATAGGAAAGACATAGAGCTGCTGGAGAGGGTCCAGAGAAGGGTCACAAAGACAATCAAAGGGCTGTAGCACCTCTGCTATGAAGACAGGCTGTGAGTTGGGGCTATTCAACCTGGAGAAGAGGTCTCTGGGGAACCTTATATTGGCCTTCTGGTACCTGAAGGGGGCCTACAGGAAAGCTGGGGAGGGGGTTTTCACCAGAGGGCAGTGACAGAACAAGTTTAAACTGAACGGGTTTAAACTGAAAGAGGGTAGATTTATGTTAGATATCAGGAAGAACTTCCTCACCAATGAGGGTAATAAGGTGCTGGAATAGGTTGCCTAGGGAGATTGTGGATGCCTTCTCTCTGGAGATGTTCAAAACCAGGTTGGATGAGACTTTGTGCAGCCTGGTCTAGTGTGAGGTGTCCCTACTCATGGCATGGAGTTTGGTACCTGATGATCTTTTAGGTCCCTTCCAACCTTAACCATTCTAGGATTCTATATTTCTATAAAGACTCAATTATGAGGTTGTAGTAAATTTAGTTGTAAACTCTGACTTATATGTTTCATTATCTTTCACCTGAGGATATAGTCTAGTATGGCAGAAAGAGATAAGAAATAGACAGCATAACTAGAAATCTTTTGGTTGATAAAGATGACTGGCATCTAACCTTTAGACATCAGATAATGGATTTTTCTAACTCATGCTTGTAAAGAAGTTCTCAAGGCCACTCTGTTTATACTGGGGACCTCTATTATACAGTTTCTAAACCTTAATCAAAACTTACTATCAGTATGCACAAAGATTAAAGTATCTCTTACTTGAATGCATACTTGTCAAATGTTTTGTTTCTATTTATGCGATCAAGATTGTCTGAGATCATGATGATAGGATATCCTCAGCTTGTAGTCACAATGGTAGGAATGGAGTTAGCAGAGAGAGTGAGGATACTGCCCTTGCAGACATATGATTTAAAAACTTGAACACAAATTTGGAATATCTTAGTGGTAGCAGATAATCTGCCTGGAGTTTTCAATAACATGTGTGGGGAACGGTCAATTTTCTGTTCCCCCACATAAGACTAAACAAAATGCCTTTCAAGCCAGCAAAACAAGAGTGGTGTCTTTTTGCTGATTTAGCCAAGGACTGACTGGAACAGACCCCTTGCTCTACCAGCTAAGTCCACAGCAAGAAAAGAGCATAAGGGTTATTTTAGCCCCCCTGGCATTGGCTCGCGACAACATGACATAAAAGCACCGAAGTCTGATGCTGGGCATGCAAATAGGATTAGAAAACTTGTTCAGTCTCTGACAGAAGTGTTCTGTCAATATCAAAAGCAGAAGGAAAAAATTTGTAAAAGCATCATGGGCACTCGTTATTTTGCACACTACAGAAATAGCCTAGTTGGTTTGTCCACCATTTGCATTAAGAAGTTATCATAAATGAACTGGAGAAACCTCCTAGACTGTGAATGGCTGGCTGTGATAAACAACAGTTCTTGCATAGTAAACACGGAATTGCCTTAATTCTTCCTCCTGTTTGTATTCCAACCAACCCAAGAAAATTTTAAGAGATCAGGGATAGGTTTTATAAAAAATCAAGGGTCTGCTCTTTTGAGATGCATCAGCATATAATGTGAAAGAGAACTATATCCTCTGAAGACATGTGAATGTAGCAATGATTTATAACCATATAATCAGAAAAAAGCATTTCTGTGCTGATTGCGCCTCATACAATCTACAAATTCTTCCCTTTTTTCTTTTTATAACAGATCCAGACATTTGGACTTCTAAAACCAATTTAGTTATGTAAATGAAAGACAGAGGAGCCTTCTTTTTGGAGGTTGAACAACGCTGAGTATTTATCAGTATCCAGCCAATACCGAAACTAAACAACTGATTGCAGATTATTATATTTCTGGAGAGCGTCCTTAATTTTTTGCATAGTGAAGATAATATTAGTGAATAAAGTAAGATGTGTCTTGCATCTCTACCTTCATTTTCAAAGAAGATTCATTATTCAGCTCCCAAAAATGAAGAGATTGGCTTGCTCTCAAACAAAATTTCTCTACCAAAACCAATCATTAGCCAGTCAAGAAAACACACAATGACAATTAGACTAGTCTTGTTAACAAGTATTTACAGTATTGTGTCTAGTGTAAATAAAATCCTTTCTTAAAACTAATTAACTGTGCCAAAGCTGATAGTAAATAGACCTTCATCAAATTGTCTCTCTTTTTTATGTTTATGCTTCAGACAGGGATGTGTTAAACTGCACCCTCACTTTTATAACAGGGAAAATAAGATCTTGATAGTACCTCAGATGGGGAGAAAACTATCAAGTATAAATACACTTGAAGAAAACTATGAGAGCTGCGGATAGAACAGAGGAGGAGTTAAGATTGTGATGTTTGAAGGTGACAGAAGAAAACCATTGGCTTCATAAGTGGGAAAAGAAGGTAAGAAAAATATATTCTTCACTTTGACTTCTTCACAGTGAATCTGTTTTCAGTTTCAGTTGAAGATTGTCTAGAAGGAAGCCTATGCTATTAATTCAGGTTAGGATTGTAGAGTCTGTGTTGGCTCATCTGTGCTTTCATTAGAAACAATGAGAAGTTCTGTCTTCAGCTCAATTAACCTTAAAACATTCTTAACTGGCCTTGAAAATCACCTTTCCAACATTTACAGAAAAGGATCTGAATGTTTTTGAAATTCTGAACTTCTTGTATTAGCTCACACACTAAGTCTGCTTGTTAATATGCTACTAGTATCACTTCAGTACATGAACAGTACTGGAAAAAAGAACCACATTATGCAGCGATATGATGCTTTATAAGATGCTCTCTACATATTAAAAAAATAAAATACATGGTTTTGTCTTCTTCTGTTTTGTTTTGTTTGGGTTTTCTGTTTGTTTGAGTTTGGTTTGTGTTTTGGGCTTTTTTTGTTGATTGTGTGGTCGGGGTTTTTTGTTACTGTTTTTTGGGGGGTGTTTTTTGTTTTTTCATTTTTTTCCCCTGAGCTACGTTTTGCTATTTTTTTATTTCATCAAACAAAACAAGCTCATTCGGTTCTAGTTTATATCAGCTCAGGATTCTAGCTGTGCTTCTCACCACATAAATTTCACTGGGTATGTATGAAATTGCTTATGTGATATGATGTGAAATAACCCTTTCAGTGATAGATACTGTCATTCAGCACATCCACAATGTAAGGGGACTGAGAAGGATAGTCAGTTAGGCAATTAGTACAATATATCAATGTCGGACATCTGGGCATAATTTATTGTCTTTTCTGTTTCGTGATGTGAGTTTCAATCTACCTCTGACCAATGGAAGACTCTAGAGAACATGGTCTTACATGCCAAGAGAGAATCCTAGCTTCACTGAGAGAAGGATGTCAGCAGGCAAGGAAGGGTAGAAGGTAAGAAGATCTTTACTTCTAGTTACTTCTGGTCTGTGTGCTTAAAATAGTTTTATTTGTTTGTTCCCCTATTCCATTGAAATATTTGCAAAATATGAGATGTGTCCAATCATGTATCCTTGCCATGAGGATACAAGGAAATTCTTTCTCAATGTCTCTGCTATCTATGTGGTTCCCACATTTTGGGCTACGTAGTGGCTTTCAGTCAAGATGTCTCATGACTTGCTGGTTTACATCACCCTTGGATGATTCCACTATGTAACTAGAAAGCAGAAGGCAGGCAACAGCCCTGCAGTGACAGCAATATTTCCCATCATGAGACCATTCTCAGAAGTAAAGACAGATTGAACTGCAAGTGAATTAAGACCTTCACATTTCCCATTGTTCCTTGTACTCATAAGCATATTTGTATCTTGAGAAGCACTTAACCAGTCCCCATATGCTGTTAACCAAGTCCTTAACACTTGATATTTTGGTAACAGGCATCTAACCCAGACACATCTCTTTCTACTTAAAGCACTCCCAAGTTAATTTCCCAAACACAGCATTCCTCCACAAACTTTGAAAGACATTTCACAACTGGAGGAGGCATGTACACAGACTTAAGCAATTATTATTATCTACATTTGATTTATTATACAGCCCATTTCTGAAATATTTGCTCTATTTTTGCTATTATAATAGAGGATGCAATGAGACTGATCCTAGTAATTACCAGTTTAATTTTCTTTTAGTCCAAAACAACTGTTTCAGTATGGAGAAATTATCACCAGGTAGGTGTTTGCTTAATCAGTGTTGTACCATGTAGATGAGACTCCAGAAAATGTTTCAAGAGAAAGTTGAAGAATTTACCCTCTTGACACATTTGTATAGGGTAGAAGAAAAAAGATCAGCATCTTGTACTTCTATGAATATGTTTTCTCCTGTGTATTCTTTCTCCAGGCTTTATTGCTTGAAATTTCAGTAATGAATATAGTACTGTCTTTTCCAGCATTCTACTTGACATAAAAGTACGGAAAACATTTTGGTTTTAAACACAATTATGCATATAACGTTCATTAAGACACTTTCTTCCCAATGAACTCCTAATTACTTCTAAATAATACATAGGAAATAAACAACAGCGGAGTTTCTCAGAAAGAATTTCAAAACATCTATGACTATTAATTATGTTTTTAAAATGCAGGAAAGAAGTAGTTGATTATCACTATTATTTAATTTACCTTCTGAATGTATATGTTAGGATGCTAATTGCCATATTTAAACAAGAAAAAACATTATAAACCATAACTTAGTTCAAAAGCTTTGAAAGGCTCCTAGCTTTCAGTTATTCAGTTTTCTCAAGATACAGAGAGCATTCTCTACCAGAAAACGGGTAAATTCTCAGCATCTTGAAAAAAGATGCATTTTATTCTCCATTAATTCTGAAATCTCGCAGGTACATCAGCTCTAGTAGCATTTTCACAGAGTCACAGGATCACTGAATCACAGAATTGGCAGAACTCGAAGGGACCTCTAGAGATCATCTAGTCCAGCCCCTCCTGTTAAGGCAGGATCCCCTAAGGCACGTTACAGAGGACTGCATGCAGTCAGGTCTTGAATATCTCCAGAGGAGACTCTACAACATATGCTCTTGTTGAACCCTATTAGTTTCCTCTCTGCTCAACTCTCCAGCCTGTCCATGTCATGCTGAATGGCAGCACAGCCCTCTGGAGTGTTAGCCACTCCTCCCAGCGAGCTTGCTGAGAAAACATTGTCCCCTTGTCCAGGTCATTGATGAATATTTTAAGCAAGACCAGACCCAACACTGACCCCTGGAGAACACCACTGCCTACAAGCCTCCAACTCAACCCTGCTCAATTGATCTCAACCTTCTAAGCTCTGTCACTCAACCAACTCTCAATCCATGTCACTGTCCACTCATCTAAACCCCACTTCCTGAGTTTCTTAGTGAGGATGTCAAAAGCCTTGCTGAAGTCAAGGTAGATAACATCCATTGCTCTCCTCTCATCTAATCTGCGAGTGATGATATCATAGAAGGCTATCAGATTGGTCAAGCTGGTTTCCCCTTGGTGAATCTGTGTCAATCACTCCCAATAACTTTCTTATCTTCCACACATTTAGAGATGACATCTAGAACCATTTGTTCCATCACTTTTCCAGAGACAGAGGTGAGACTAACTGCCCTATAGTTCCCTGGGTCATCCTTTTTGCCCTTTTGGAAGACTGGAGTGACATCAGTCTTCCTCTAGTCCTCAGGCACTTCTGCTCTATGACTTTTCAAGGATGATGTGAAGGGGCCTAGCAACAACATCTGCTAGCTCTCTCAGCATTTTTGGGTGCATCCCATTGGGGAATTCAATCTATCCCACCATGTCTCAGCAATTGCAATGAGATCATGGCCCTGTGTGCACACTCAGATCTCTAGTTCTTCCTGTTGTTTTGCCATACTGTGTGTGTTAGTGTACAGGCATTTCAGAGAGGCAGTCAAGCATTCAGGTTTCCCTGGAGGGGAGTGAAAGGATATATCATAGTCATGCACACCCCCAAGGTGGTTAGCCTTCTGCTTCTTGTCTTTAGAGGCAGCTAAGGAGCATTTGTTTCAAGTCTGGTAGACCTGGTTTATTCCCCAGGATGTGTTGGCATGAGCATTTCCATTTTAGACCCCACGACCCAAATCCTTCAGTTTAAAGCTTGCTTCACTAAGCTGGACAGTCTGCTACCGAAGACTCCCTTACCTATTCCAGAGAGGTGTAATTTGTCCCTCCCTAACAGGTTACAGTCATTGAAGAGTGTCCCACTGTCATAAAAAACAAAACCCTTTCAAGGGCACCAACCATGTAGCCAGAAGCTGATGAGCATCATACATCTGTTTCTGGCTAATTTCTTTCCTCCAACTGGCAAGATGAAGGAAAAGATAACTTGCTCACCAATCGTTTTTTTAAACTTCTACCTCTAGGGCTTTATAGTCCTCCTTAATTCTGCTCAGCTTCTGGTTTCCTGTGTCTTTCATGACCACATGAAAGAGTAACACGGGATAGTAGTCTGTGGTTTTGATCAGTTGTGGCACACTCCCAGTAATGTCTCTGATCTTAGTGCCCAGGAGGCAGCAGACCTCTCATGACTTTCTGTCTGGTCAGCAGATGGATTTCTCAGGGTCCTTTAACAGACAGTCACCCACTACAAGTACTTGTTCTTTCTTTTTGTGGTATCCTCTGTGCAGTGCTGTTGGAGTTACTTCCTGCAACCCTTGCTCTTAGGTGTTTGTGGTTGTTAAAATATCAGATCTGTTTGTAGTTGTAATTGTGGAGGGGCTAGACTGAAGGGGAGTCCTGATTTTGTGGGTCACCACTGTCCAAGGTGTCCTTAACAGGAACATGCTTATGAAACCACCTGTCTATCTCTTTCTTAGCTCTATCAAAGTTGTATAGCCATTTAACTGCTTCTTGTATCTCTGCTACCTGATATAACAGATCTTTAACCTGTGCACACCTTGTGCAGGAACATTTTCACCAGGAGCAGAGTTTGGGCAATCACTACAGCCTACTGCATGTACTGAAGTCTCCTTTGCTACCAGTTCCATCTGAGAGGAGACATCAGACATTACTGGAGCTTTCTCTGAAGGAACTACCTTCAGTTAATACAAAATGAAAAGATTTTGCTCCTGCAAAGTGATAGAACAGTAAGCAGAGAAGAAATTGTATTCAATTGCACTTTACTATAAAGCATGGAAACAGTCCTCAGAAAATAGATCAGGATCTGTATTACCCTAGCCCAGATAACAACTGTAACTTCTAGTTCTAACTATGGATTCAGAAGATCCATGTATCTTTTCTTTTCCATACAAGAAATAGCCATGCTTCCAGAGCATTTTCATGAATAGGCTATAGACTGTTCATTCATTCACATTTTGGAGAGTTAAGAAATCTACATTTAATTCCTACAGAGAGAGAATGAAGGTATCTTTAAGAATATAACCCATAATTCTTTATGGCTTTGGCCTTTAGCTCTTCCTGTCTGAGTTCCACCTCCTTAAAATGTTGTGGGAATGATTACAATAAAGATAATGAGATACTCAGATGCTGTCATGATGAGGCCTTACATACAGACTACTAAAATGGATAGGCTAAGATTAAACGCCCTTCTATTTCCTAATGATGTAATTAGAAAGCTTTTAAATTTAAATGAAACACCACTTAAAATGCCTGTCTCTGGCTTTGAGTGTGACCTAGAACACACATAACTGTAAAGGTGATTAAGAACTCATTGAATAAAAATGCAAATAATAAAAAAATCAACCATTGCTCTAAATATGAAAATATATTCCTCTGCCACTTTTTTGCATTTAGAGGATTTAGTATTTCTCCTCTAGCTAGCAGTTTGAAGGTGTTGCTTCTCTTATGCTGAAACCCCCCAAATCCTCAAGAAGTGAAACTGTGTGTTTCCTTCTCAGTTTATGTTCACCATATTATATAGTACAGTGTGACAATCATGGCCCCCAAGTAACTGCTCTTTCACTGTGGCAGCAGAGATTGGGTCATACCCAAGCAATTTAATCTCCTGTATAGACAAAAAAAAAAATAAAAAATGTGCTTTGTGTTACCCATAAGGCTGAAAACTGGACAGGGAACTGCTTGAGAGAGCCCAGCACAGAGCCACAAAGATGATTAAGGGAGTGGAACATCTCCCTTATGAGGAAAGGCTGAGGGAGCTGCGTCTCTTTAGCTTGGAGAAAAGGAGATTGAGAGGTGACCTCATCAATGTTTACAAATATGTAAGGGGTGAGTGTCAGGGAGATGGAGTTAGGCTTTTCTCAGTGATGACCAGTGATAGGACAAGGGGTAATGGGTGCAAATTGGAGCATAGGAGGTTCAAGGTGAATATCCGAATATTTTTTTTTACTGTGAGAGTGACAGAGCGCTGGAACAGGCTGCCCAGGGAGGTTGTGGAGTCTCCTTCATTGGAGACATTCGAAACCCACCTGGATGCGTTCCTGTGTAATGTACTCTAGGTGACCCTGCTCTGGCAGAGGGGTTGGACTAGATGATCTTTCGAGGTCCCTTCCAACCCCTAGGATTCTATGATTTTATGATTCTATGAAAAAACTTTATATGGTAAGGAAAGTTCCACTGTCTGGGTTTCAGTAATGCTGTTTCAAAGTTAGAGACAACCACTGCAAGTGCCGTGCATCTTGCTCTCTTATTCTTACTGAGCCATAATATAGTAGTGCATAATATCTTTGTCACAGTGGACCATACTCAGCACAGAACTATGGTTTCCAGATTTCAAGCTTTCTCTTTCTTGTAATATAGCTATAAAACACATTTGTTTATGAAGAAGTTGGCTGTGGGGAGGGCATCTTTTCTATAATCGAGCAAAAATATAGGGAAGAGGAATCTACTAGCAGACTACAAGTATCATACTGGTGATTTCCAAGTTAAAAATCCATGTCCCTTTATTGTCCTGATTTTGTAGATAATTTGAAAGTACTTGGTTGTACTGGGTTTGCTTGGGATGACATTAATTTTCTTCATAGCAGCCCATATGGTGCTATGCTTTGTATTTGTAACCAAAACAGTGTTGAAAACACAGCAGTATTTTAGCTATTGCTGAACAGTGCAGTGCCAAGGCTTTCTCTGTTGCACATGCTATGTGCCCCATCCCCTGCCTTGTGAGTTTTGACGTGGACAAGAGCTTGAGAGGGACACAGAAATGCAGAATTTTTTAACATGGTGTAGTTTGACACAGCAGTATGCTGGGTCCATACAAACAAATTCATTTTACATGGCCACAACGGGAGTTAGACATTTAGAACAGGAATGAATGCCACACCTACAGAAGGGAAAAAGGCATCTTTCATAACAATCAGTCCGGGAAGGATTTTGTAGGAAAGAAGTTGAAAACAGAATAATGTGATTACCATCATGTTGTCTTTGCAAGAAGGAATAGTGCCATTCACAGAGGGATAAATGGGGGTAAGATAATATTTGTATTTAGCATGTGTGGTCCTACTAGTATACAGCTGCGCTGTTGTCATTCTTTAACAAAAAGTTATTAAAAGACTAGAGAACAAAATTATTATTTTTTCCCCAAATACATAAAAAGGCCTTCTAGTGATGGATGTCGAGGCCATAATCTATTTACTTTATTAAAAAAACCAACCAAACATAAAGAGTGGCTTAGTTAAGGGCATAAACATTTTCACAAGAAAAAGTAACCATGTATTAAGGGAGTTATTTTAGCTAGCAGACCAGGGCATAACAAGAACCAGCAAAGAACAAAGTCAGATAAATTCAAGGAACACTCAGAACAGTTACTCATTAGAATACAGCAGGAAGAGAAACAGCACAATTTTCATCTTTTGATGTCTTCAGGTCAAAACTGGATTTCTCCCTGGAAGATGTACTTCTATCAAACAGAAGTTATTTGGATAGAAGTAAATGAAATTTTATATCCTGTGACCTAGTTGCATTTCCCACTGCAAAATCAAAGAAGCACCAAAATTGTCCTGCTAGATATAAATAAAACTAAGAGAAGACTATCACATCGACTCTGAAAAATGAAACTATTTTTGCTTTTTGCATTGCAAAGCTACCCACCAGCTTTCCCTTAGCTCTTTTCAATTCCATCTCTTGAATTAGCAATATGGAGTCTATTTAACATAATATATATATTTTTTCTCTTCTATTTATATATGCTGAAGAGATATTTTAAAGAAGCTGATTCATAAATGTTGTGCTTTTACTGACCCTTATGCTACATCAAAATTTCCTTCTTTAATGGTTTGACCCTAAGTGGATGCTATGTAGAATGAACTGATCTTGGCTTTCAGATTTCTAGCAATTTAGTCAGATTTAATCAATTGCCACTCTGTTTTCCTTAATATAACAGGTCCAGTGCTGATAAGCCTTAGGAGCCATGAAGACTAAATCTAGTTACCTCCCCTGTCTTTTTCATGTCTTAAAATATGTATGTATTCTAAATTATATTAATGATAATTCAATGTAGCTGCAACTCATTAATTTTTAAAAGTTTTTAACTAAGGAGAAATTTGAGTTTTGTAAGTTCTAGTTAGTGCAACATTGAAGTGAGAAAGTGATGGAAAATTGCCTGTTAGAGCCTAATGCTTAAGGAAAACTTCCTCTAGTTAATGACAAGGTAATCTGAATTAGCTGGTTTTAGTGTCATAACACTAATGGGTAGAATTCAGCTTTGGGTAAAATAGATGTCCTATGCTATTGCAGATGACCTAGAGTATCTGACACTAAATGGAGGTTTTTGCATAACCTGAGTCATTCCCAGTGCTTTCGTTCACAATTCAATTTAACATATACTGGATCAGCCTGGGCTAGAATCAGTTTTCTTCATAGCAGCCTTTATGGTGCTATGTTTTAGATTTGAAATTAAGATAGTGCTGGTAACAAACCATTGTTTTCAGCTATTGCTGAGTACTGCTTGCACAGCAAGTTTCAAGCTTTTCAAGGTTTTTTCTGTTTCTCACTCTGCCCCTGTAGCAAGTAGTCTGGAGATAGACAGGAGACTGGAGGGATGACAAAGCTGACACAGCTGACCTAACCTCACCAAAGGGATAATCCATACCATATGACATCATGTTCAGCAGTAAAAACTTGGGGCAAGGGGGGTATTTCCAAAGTAGCCATTGCTCAGAGACTGGAAAGACATGAGTCTGGCAGTGGGAGGTGATACTTTACATCACAGTTTAAGTACTGGAATTGGTAGAGTTAGGTTAATGGTTGGTAGAGATAAATTAAGGTTGGAGTTGATGATCTTAAAGGTCTTTTCCAACCAGAGGGATTCTGTGTGATTCTGTGATCATTTGGGTTTGTTTGTTTGTTTTTCTCTTTTACTTATTAAGCTGTCTTTATCTTGACATAAGAGTTTTTCTCACTTTTCCTTCCCTCCCTGCTGAAGGGGAAACTGAGCAAGCAGGTGCTTGGTGCTTAGCTGGTAGCCAAGGTCAACCCAACATATAATAGCATACAGGAAATCTTCCTATTGCCATTGGAAGGTCTGGCAGTTTAAATCCTTTCAAGAAAAGGTGTGTCCTCAGTGCCTTACCACTTCTTTTCTCCAAAAGGTGAGGGCTTCTGGAGTCTGGGGGTGATCCAGCTAAGGAAAGTGGAATTAGCCTATTCTTAATCCACTTATATACACAGACAGGAAGAAAAACAACTAAAACACTATGTTGTTAGCCAGAAAAAGCTAAAAATCCAAGCAGACTAATGAGTAGGGAATAGCAATACCTTTTAAGTGTCTGGGAAAAAGTCAGAAGAAATCTAAGTTTAATTTTGAATTGGTAACAATATGTTAAAGTGGGATGTTTGAACAAAATATTTTTAGGTAGAATAGTGATGTTTCGCACTGATGTTGGTAAAAGTGTTGTGAGGGGAGGTTTGTCTAAAGTTCATCACTAACCAATTCACTACCACATAGAACAAACCTGACTTTAATGGAAATCTGAGCACTTAACTCACATGCTGAGATCAAAATTGCAAATGCCTGAAGTTTGGTAAAATAAATTCCACTCAAAATCTAAGCTAGCTATCTGGTTGCAGGGAAGGGAGCTAGGGAGAGAGAGAGCACTCTTTATAAAGAGACATATTTATCTTAATTACCTACGTGCATAATTAACATAACCTAGGTGACTTTGAGGTGGCCAAATTCAAGTGAGATAAATTCTAGCACTGATCTTTCTTGATCCATGAAAGTATTATTTACCAGGGCAGTGCTATCTACAAAGACAAAAACATTTCTGAGTATATATATAACACAGTGTATAAAATATATGGTATGCATTCATATATATATACTAAATATATATATACACATACACACACTGTACTACATGATATAGACAAGGGTCAAAAAACACCAGCTGAGCAAGGTTCTTTGATATTTTGAGCTGTAAGCCAAAATATTCCTGTCATTCTTTTTTCCCTTCTTTTGCTTTTCCTTGTGTGCCTCTATCTCGGTGTTACCAATAGATGAAATCTGGGCTTAAGCTTTACATATACTAAATCAAAGAATACAGAATTTTAATGCCTCGGTAATTCTGATTCAATATGTTGTCTCATTAAAATTCACAGCTCCACACTGTACATAATTATAAAGAAAGTAAAACGATAATGCATGCCAAAAATCAGTTTGATTTAGCAAAGTATCCAGAAGTTTCTCATATGACCATATTATTGCCTTATTTTAAAGCTCCAAACACATGAGGCTATAAGCTCAGGCACAAAACCCAAACTAGGAAACCAGTCTGGGTTAGTCTGAGTTGATTTTAATCTTAGATGAAGAGGATGTCTTAAAAAAACTTGTAATCTCTACTCATTCCTTTAATTGTGCTTTAAATTTAAAATGATCCTTGAATATTGCATTATGAGATATTTTAAGACCTTTTCATAATTCCTAAATTCTTAATTAATAAACTTTAAAGACCTAATCCTGTCAGTGATAAATAATTCTGTTAATGTCATTCTGATTTTAAATAACAGATAGTTATGAGTATCCAGCACTACACATGTTCATACCTTAATTGCTTAATGAATAACTACAACTTCAAAATTACATAATTTGAATAATTGCATGTGCCAGTAAAATGGGAATTAAGATAACATTTTTTGTATTTTTTTTAAAAGTTGGCAAATAGGTCAGTGTAAGATACAACTACACTTTAAATGGGCATTTTAGTTGTCACTACCCTTAAACTGAGTAATAACTAACTTTCAGCTGTCCCACAGATATGACCCCAAACTCCTATCCTTCTGCAGAATCAATCTGTGGGGTTTAAAACTTATTCATACAGGTATAATTACAACAGTTATAATGACGGCTATTAACCATCATTTGATACCTTTGTGGGTCTGTGGATGAGTGTATTGCCTTCCAATGTCACATAGTAAATGATTCACATTTCCTACCAATACCAGAAGAATGTTGCCCACTCTGTACCCTGCCGCCCACGTGTCCTGTCTCACTTTGGCTTTTACTGTCCGTGGTCCTGCAGTCCAACCTTTGGCATGGCTCAGTTGAGTATCCTCACTTTACAGCTCTAAAGAAATTGTTAGGTTGCGAGAAAGACTAATGAGGAAATTCACACAGTGGTATTGTGAAAGGTAGGGAAGGTAAAGTCAGAGATACAAATGTTAGAGCAGGGATTATCAGTTTTTCAAGGACTGAAAAGGAAAAAGGTACAAAATTACATATATATATATATACACACATATAAATAAATTAAACAAACCTGGAAAATTAGATACAAAATGGCAACTCAACAACTTGAGCATCTGTTTCAGACAGCAATAGGGGATGGCCATTTTCTTCCCTGACAAACCTTACCTGGCCAGCAAAGACCCTTTGGGGAAGTTTTTGGGCTGGGGAGCATACTAGATAAGTGCACTAAGCTAGTATAAGCAATATTGCTTATGCCAGCCAGTCCTTCTATTTAGCTACCTTTTGTGTGAGTTAGCTAATAAATACTTGGTTTATGCTTTTACATAATTTGTGTTCTTGTTGCAGAGCATCCTTGCACATGGCTAACGAGCATCTGAAGAAAATGACCGGATGAGGTTTAGCAAAGTACCTATTTTTAGTGCGTTTAGTAATAAAAATGTATGTGAATCATTTATTCAAACTTTAGATGTCTGTAATATAGACATCTTTAGTGGATAAACCTGAGCTAATAATTTCCTCTTGAGTCAAGGCGGAGAAACAAGCAATTTCAGGGTACAATTCAACTGACCTATTTTTAACATCAATCTTGGGATAAATCAATAGTGCCTTTAGAAGTACCTCCTTTTCTCACTATTCACTAAAAAAGGTGCCCTAGAGAATCAGCATAGATGTAGAGGTGTCCTTTGAAGACTTCTGGTTTTGGTTAGATGACCTCCATTCAATGTATCTGAATTTGCATGGTTTGCCAAAACCAGCTCTTTGTAAGGACAGAGAAAGATTCAGAGTGTAACCTCAAAAGCTAATTTTCAGACAGATGAGCTTTCATTTTTAATAGATGTTTCCTTATCTTCCTGCTTCAACAACCAAATGCAGTAGATAGAGCATCATATAATTTTACTTGTTAGTAGCTCAGGAAATTACATACTTTTCACTCAATTTGTACTAAGGAGACATTCTGAACTTTTTATTTCAAGTCCTCACCTTTATCTTCCTTTTTCACCCTTTCATACAATGATAGCTCCTATTTTTTTTAGGTTTTACTTACTCACCTGCCATCCTTTTACTTACATTTGAGTATGCAACACCAGGCTCTCAACATAAACCAGATAAGGGAATGAATCACATGGCATGTTTGCTGATCAAGTAGCCACACAGTGAAGGTAATAAAAATCTGGCTAAATATGAAATGTATTACAGAGACCTTGCATAAGTATGTACACTGCAGCACTGTAATCTTATCTGTATGTTTAGACATACTCAAGAATTTCTTTGATCACTTAGCTCTGACTTTGGTAAAGAACATATAGTAACTGTGATAGAGTATATTTTTTATCATGTAATCCTTTCATGTCATTTCCTATAGGATCAGAAACTTCAGGTGAAATTTAGAGGTGACAAACAGTGTTGTAAAACAAACACTCATATAAATAAAAAATAAAAAGTTTAAGAAGGAAAAATTTCAGAATTTGGTCCCATGGATGTTGTCCTCTGACTATTTTAAGCATGCATTTTAAAACAGTGAATATTAATATACAAAACTAGATTTGGATTGTTTTAATTTCATGGCCCTGGGGAAAACTGAGAATATTTTCCCAGTGTAGCTATTGTCTCTCACTGATGACCTTCTTTGACAGCTCAATGAAAAGGCCAGAGGGAAAAGAACATGGTTGCACTGACCATGTATAGTCATCTCCTGCATCTACCTTTGTTCTGCTACACGGTGAGGAAGGTTTAGTGCTTCAGGTCTTAAATTTTCTATTTTCCTAAATGCTTTATTTTCCAAAACTGGGGAAAAAAATGTATTTCAGACTCCAAAAAAAAATTGAGCCTGAAGCATTGTATTTCTTTTTGGATATGTTCAGACGGTTTGGGCTGAAGGCAACAAAATTAATTTCTGGCCTAATCCTGTGTTTCACTTCAGGATGTGGAAAAGTGTGGGATATGACATGAGAAGCTTCTGGTCGTAACAAATAACACAGCAAAATACTGACAAAAGTTACAGATCCCATGACAATGCTTGGCTGGAATTAACAGGTCATAAAGGTGGAGTTACATAAAATACCATGAAAATGAAAACTGCACAGTTAGAGGAAGGCTTTGGGGGCCTTTTGTGTAGTACAGTCGTGCAAGGCCAACAGCAACTAGGTAACCATATGAATAATGTGTAAGGCCAGAAGGACAGTCACCATTTGACCTGGGCTTTCAGTGGGAATCTCTGAGGCAGTCCTGATCTTGATCACCACAACCTAATAAGGACAATAGCCCATATCTTTCATTCAGACAATATCATGCCAGTCAAACCTTCAGAGATCAGGCAGTCTTGGGGAGGAAGAAGATGTTTTCATAAGAGTAAAAAACCCACATGAGTACATCAAGTGTTTTATGAACCAGTTAATCAATGGTATCACTGCACCAGGTCCATTCCAGGCCCAAAGGCATTCACATTTAATTATCAGTTCCTGACAGTGTTTTGTTAAGACTAGTGTTAATGTTAAAACCTAATGGCTCTACTACAGTGAATGTAATTTTCCTGCAGGCCATCTCTGTGACCCTTTTTTTTTTCTCATCACACAATCACAAAATCACTGAAGTTGTCAGGGACCTCAGAAAATCCTGTAGGCAACTTCCCATGCTCAGAGCAGTAGCACCTAGAGCAGGTGGTTAAGGGCTTCAACGTCCACAATTTAACTCATTATTTCTTCAGTTTGTTATTGAGGATGTTACAGAGGTTAATGTCAAAAACCTAGCTAAGGTCAAGATGATCAACATCCACTGCTCTTCCTTTCTCCACAAAGCCACACATTTCACCATAGAAAGCTATTGGGTTTCTCAGGCAGGATTTTGCCTTCAGAAATCCATGCTGATAACTTCCAAACACTTCTAGTCCTGGGAGTGGTTTCCAGGACTATATGTTCCTTTACCTTCCCAGTGGCTGAGGTGAGGTTGAATGACTTGAAGTTAATTGAATCCTCCTTCTTACTTTCTTCCACTCCTTGAGAACCTCCGATAGTCACCATGGCCTTCCATGATTGATCCTTCTTTACTTAGAGTTCTTCATTGCTCCAGAATGTGTCCTCTATTCAGATTTGTTGTGTTGCGGCTTTATTTTGTTTGGGTTTTTTTGCTTTCTGTTGTTGGATTTTGGTGGGGTTTGGGTTTTTGGTTTTTTTTTTTTTGTTGGCTTTTGTTTGGTTGGGTTGTTTTGTTGGTTTTTTGTGTGTTTGTTTTTTTTTTAGTCTGCACTTTTATTTATTTATTTATTTTTTAATAACAGAATTGATACTGTAAAACAAAGCAAGGATGGACCTTCCTCATTCCTTTACTGGAATTTATTGTTTCACTTCCATTCAGCCATCAGACAGAAATGGAAGAGAGTACTGAACTCACGTGAAGGAGCAACGTGATTACAAAGCTTCCCTCCACTTTCATCTCCCTTTGCAGCTTTTGCCTTTGCTGTTTCATGCTTCTATTGACTTAAATGTTTTGAAATCACTACTTGTCATTTGTTCAAGGTCCAAAGACTTTGATGTAACTCTTTTCTTGAAATTTCAGTTTACTGTACCGATGTTCAGAAAAGATCCATTGTTTAACAAACTACAATGTATATATATAATGGTAATTAACAACATAAACTATATTCATTTGTAGAATGAGAGTAATTTTTTTTGGAAAACAGCTGAGCTAAAAACACTAAATAAACTTTGGAGCGAAGATAAGTCATGAATGGCTTGCCTGCTTGATTTTAGATCATTCTGAACTTCTTGAATTGATCTGGCTAAGTGATCTAAACAGTTTTACAAGCATGTCCTATAGATGCTGCAATACAGTTTATTGCTTCACAATAAAATGAATTTAAAATGAATGCTTTTTGAATTGTTATCTTTCAATAACAGTTTTCATGGGACTGTGATGAAAACTACTTATCTAATTTATCTGAAGAAACTAGGAGCTGGAAAAGATAGAATCTTTTGCTCTTAATTTAATTTGAGTATTTTGGTATGTATTCTTAAAAAAAAATATTCAGAGACTTTTTTAAACACCCTGAAATGTTTCGAGATACTAATTATAGTTCTTGGAGAGCTAAAACTCAATATAACACATTGTATAGGAAAATAAATTTTCCTTTGAAGCAAACTTCATCACCAATTCTGGAATGACTACATCATAATACAACTGAGATACAGAGTGGGGAAGTATAAAAGAAGGAAAAAGATCAGCCAGTGTTTCACTTTACCAAGGTTTTAAAATTTTACTAGCGTTCCAACAAATCACAACTCACTGTTAAATGTCTGCATTACATTTTGGTATCCTAGTGTGGTTTAATTACAAAAGAGGCATAACCTCCTGCAGGAGTCCTGCTTGTAACGGCTAATGAGCAAGAGGCAATAAACTATCCTTTATAAATCAATATGTGAGAAATTAAATATGATTGCTTGGACTTGGTTGGCCCCATAGCTAATGAAACTATAAAATACATGATTAATTAGAAAGGTGTTTTAGAAAGGTTAATTAGTTTATTTTTAAAATTATCTGCTGAGATAATGTGGTGGCTGAAAAAAAAATCCTGCATCACTAATTAGCCAACGATTTTTCTGAAGGTTCAGAATAAATCTATTTTGGCCAGCAACTGTACCTGACAGATAAAACTGTTTATTATTCAACAATGGTTTTAATTGGTGACATTAATTTAAATCTTTTCTCAAATTCAGTTATCAGTGTAGAGTAATTTCAGGATAGAATTATCAGTTTTAATCCTGCTAGGAGTCAGAGAACTTAGTTTGGGTTTTATCAAGATGTATTAGAGAAACCCTAGACATCAACCAATATCTGTGTTGCCTAGATACAATCTAATTTTTAAGATGGCTTGTGTCATCCTACAAATGAATTTATAATTTGAGGATAAAAGCAGGGTGGAAAAATGAAAAAAAAAAAAAGCAAACACAACAGATGTGGAGGATTAAAATAAGACAAAAGTATCAGATAGCTTACATCAGATAGATGTGATTTTCAGGATTTTTTATGAAACCTCTTCTGGTTTGAGCCAGGATGAAGCCACGTTTCTTTTTACTGATGGATTTACCTCTTTGGATAATAAAGGAGCACAAGAGGCATATCTGCAACCCGCCCGTAGGGAGGAGCGGACAAGACAAACAGCAGAATTGCCCAGAGATATTCCATACATGTATATCTACATAGATAGGTATAAAGTCAAGGATCATGGAAGTCAACTTCCTTCTTCTTTTACCTTCTCTTCTGTTGATGGCCAGTATCTGGGGAGGACTCCATCTATTCATCACCATTGCTTCCCAGGCTCATGCATTCCTGAACCTCACAACTCATCCCTCAGCTCCTCTTTGCTCTGCTGCTCTCTCTGGCAGCTCTGGGACTTTTCAGGACTGCTCACAGCTCAGCAGATGCCACGGGAGTTGCTGGGGATGGGGGGAGGTGATAGGGGTTTGCACATTCCTGCACATACTTGTATATAATTGTACATACTTCTTTTATCCTTAGTGTTTAATTAAAGTTGTCTAGTTTAGTTTTCAATCTGGAAAATCTCTCTCCTTGTTCTTCTCTGTCCTTTCACTGCCTGGGTGGGAAGGAAAGAGTATTGTTGTCATGCATTTAATTGTTGATCCTGAGTAAAACTGTGACAAAAACTAGTAAGGCAGCTGTGATGAGCAGTGTTTCCTAAACATGAGGAGAAGTGTGGGAGAAAGCTTGGCTGTGTGAATTCAAAAGTATAGAATCATATAATTGTTTTGGTTGGAAAAGATCTTTAGGATCATCAAGGTCAACCATTATCCTGGGCCACTGCCAAATCTATCACTAAACCATGTCCCTAATCACCACATCTACACATATTTTAAACACTTTCAGGGATGGTGACACAACCACTTCCCCAGGCAGTCTGTTCCAGTGAGTGACAACCGTTTCAGTATAGGAATTCTTCCTAATATCCAATCTAAACAGCCCCTGGCACAATTTCAGGCTATTTCCTCTCATTGCATCACTTATTACTCGGGAGAAGACACCAACCCCACCTTGCTACAACCTCTTCTCAGGTAGATATGGACAGAGATAAGGCTGCCCCTTAGCCTCCTCCCCCTCAGACTAAACAACCACAATTCCCTTAGCTTCTCCTCATGAGACTTGTGGTCTAGACCCTTCACCAGCTTTGTTGACCTTCTTTGGTCACACTTCAGCACATAAATGTCCTTCTCGTAGTGAGGGGCCCACAACTGAACACAATACTTGGGGTGCAGCGTCAGCATTGCTGAGTACAGGGGCACAATCACTTCTCTACTCCTGCTGGCCAGCCTGTTTGTGATACAAGCCAGAATGCCACTAGCATTGTTGGCCACCTGGGCACACTGCTGGCTCATGTTCAGCTGCTGTTGACAGATACCACCTGGTAGCATTACAGTCAATCTTCCTCAATGTGGCACTGCATGGGGTTGTTGTGACCCAAGTGCAGGACCGAGCACTCGGCCTTTTTGAACCTAATACAACTGACCACCAATCTAGCCTGTCCAGATCCCTCTGTGTATGAAGGACATGTCATCGTGGTCAAGAATTTAGAGAAGTAAAGAAGGAATTATTCACAATGGATGGGTAAAGAAAGCCCTTGAAAATAAAGATAAGCAGTTCACGCTTATGAAACAGAGTTTATGCAAAGAGAGGGATCTCATGGAGAAAGGAAACGAATGAACAGTGTTCACAACAGGTACATAAGAGATGATGAGCTTGTAACTGTGAAGGCCAAGGAAAGCCTATGCAGTACATGATTTGCAAGGCTGGTAAGAATCTAAAATGGATCTAGCTGGACAGAAGGATGGAGTAGGACCTGTAAGAATCTTCAAATCTTGGCTGTATGAATATATTAGGGGCAAAAACTCAAAGAGAGTATCTCTGTTATAAGTTGAGGTTATGGTAAGCTAATGCTATTGTCTGCAGAAGAAAAATAATTAACAATGTGATCTGAAGAGTGAGAAATACCTCAGATGTCTATGCCACATGGTTATTACTGAATGAGGGATTGTGAATACTTCCAAATATATAGAAAAACATCAAAGTAATAAAAAGTGACCTTAAAAATACAAATAATTCTACGGATACAAATTTCATTTTCAATGAACAATGGCATAAATCCAGCATTTTATTAATTTCAACTCATTAAATGAGTAAGCAGCAATTATCCACAGGAACATATATAAAGCAGTGTCCCATATTTATTATTTAAAGGTTTTGTGAATTGTCTTGATCACTAACTAAAAAGATAAGAAGCGAATAAAACAACTCTGGAAAGCAGAATGAAAGCAGAGGTTAATAATAAAATTAACTCTGCAGCTATATCCTGTTTTTAAAATAGATTTGATTTATACTAAAAATGAAAGTGCATTAGATCATTTGAGGCCAGACTGTTTCTCAGTGTAGTCTTGTCCTCCTACACAAGAATTTTCTTTGACATATTGAAAAAAGATCTGAAACCAATTCTTCTTTAGCTTCTTTGTAACACTTGTTGGAAATACAGATTTCTTTTTTCTCTTGTCTGTCCTATCAACATAATTTAACAATGTCAGTCGCTTAATCTGAGGTTATATATTTATTAATCTGAGCGGGGTGTTTTAATTTATTTTCAGTCATCTCTTCGATTTCTCACTACCTTTCTATCTCTAGTGTTCAGTTTCAAGTAATGTTATTTCCATCCATCACTGTCTCTGCATTTTCAATTTTCCTCTCAGCATCTTGTAGTTTAAAGCTAAAGCTCTCAAATTCAGTGTCCATAGAAGTATTTGGTTTATTTGTTGTGGGTTTTTTTTTATGGCATCCAGCCATTTACTAGTACTCACAAACAGCTTGTTGTTGTTTTTTTTTCTTTATCTTTTTCTTTTTCTTTTCCTTTTCCTTTTCCTTTTCCTTTTCCTTTTCCTTTTCCTTTTTCTTTTTCTTTTTCATCTCCTCTTTCTCTTTCTCTTTCTCTCTTTCTCTTTCTCTTTCTCTTTCTCTTTCTCTTTCTCTTTCTCTTTCTCTTTCTCTTTCTCTTTCTCTTTCTCTTTCTTCTTTCCTTTCTCTTTTTCCTTCCCTTTCTCTTTTTCTTTTATATTTTTTCTTTTTTCTTTCTCTTTTTTTTCTTTTTTAACGAAAATCTGAAATTGCCTAATAAATCTAGTCTATATCTTTCAATGACGGGATACTAAACAAAGACTTTCTCTCACAAGTTGAGTAAAATGTTTTGCAGTTCAAAAGAGGAAAAAAATTAAGTTGCATTATGTGATCTGTAGCATTGAAGAATGTTCAATTATAAAAGAAAAGGAATTTTTAAATAAAAAAGGATAATTAAAGTTGTTATCTCCAGTATTTACATTTTTTCCCCTGAAGTAAATGATAGGAATTTTTCAGGTGAGTGATCAGATAGTTTTAATGCCATTAAATTTGTGTTTGTTTGCTTGTTTGTTTTCTTTCTTGATTTTTATTTTACAAATTTGTTTCCAAATTACAGAATTATCTGTTTAGGGATCTTCCTTTGTTCTTTGTTGAGAAATACACCTTATGCAGAACATGACAACCTTCTACTTAAGGATATAGCATGTTTTCATCAGGTGTTCTTTATTAATAGATGGTGTATTTTGGTTTTTAGTTTATTATTTTGAGAAGAATTAGCTTTTAACTGCAGGCTAAACCTCTACATCAGATTCATTTTAATGCAGGAAGGATATAATAGTAATCTTTTCCATATAGAAGAGTTAATAAATGAATTCCAATATCTCTCCAATGGTTGACCATAAAGGGATTTCACAGCAAATATATGAGCTATGGTAAACACATGTGATAAACAGTTATTTTTGGATCACTGAATCCCATGTGATGTGTGTGGTCTGCTATCAGTGAGATGGACAAAGTAAAACACTTCCTGAAAAGCCAGACATTTGCTTTGTACTCCATTGTAAGTTAAAAATGTGCTTTGTCCTGCCTTGTAGCTGATTGCCCATTAATTGGTTTACTGCAGTCTTAGAGGTAAGATCATTTAATATATGGTGTAATGCCAAATTGTAATAACTTTTAATGCCTTTCGTCTGTAAAATGTTCCCTATTTAAAGGCTAGAACACAAGAAAATGGTGTAATAAAAAAAAAATGTTATTTTTTAATATTGTTGCATGAAATTCCCTTGTTTTGATTTTTGAAAGGAGATGAAGTGTTGACTCTACACAAGAAAACTATATCCATACAATAAATTTTACTTCTGTTTCTGGTCAGCTATAGAAATGTCTTATGGATTTCTTAATTCAATGAAATAATTATTAATAGAGTAATTCCAATCTGAATATTTCAATAGATGCTGTTTATGTAGAAATAGGTTAGCTTAATTGATTGTCTACCAAAATAAATAAAAATTAAACCTGTAAAGTATGTGATACAGCCATTTAGTATAAGCTACTTTGGAAATACCACAATGCAAGTATTAATATGTGTAGTACTTAGACTTGACACAATACAGTACACAAAACAGAGAAAGTACAGGAAAACTTTCAAGATTTGGGGTCATAGGATCTTACTTTTTTATTCATCAATATTTTTTTCAATGTATACTTCCCAGTGACAAGATAGGTTCTTAGCTCTTCCTGTTATGCTCTGTACAACAATAAATATTCAGAAGTGAAAAAAAAAAAAAGAACCAGTTTTAAAGAAACAATAGCAAAAAGATATAACACCAAAATCTTCACTGAAGAGTATAAGTAGCATGATAATTCACAAAGCAGAGATTACCTCAAGGGCATTATTCATGATGGATCTATTTTGTCAAGGAATTGAACTCATGACCCAAGTATTGGAAAGTGCTGGGCTTACTTATTGAGCCACAGAAAAATCTCATTTGTTGACAGTAGTAGTCCTTTTAAACTCAACTGGGAAAGCTTTCAGCCAAAGGGCCTTCACCTTGAAAGGGCAAAAGATTAAACTGAAGATAGTATTAAATGAAAAAATCAATGACAACTAGTTAAATAAAAAAGGAAACTCTCAAATGAAGACAAATAATTGGCCAAATGTATCCCTTGTGAATCTCTGTTTTCTTGATTAGAGACATACTAAGGCTAGGTTTGTCCCTGCGTGCAGAACACAGAAGGGAGATAATTCAAAAAAAGTACTGTATGATATGAAATGGCCAGTAGCCGCCTTGGGGAATATTGAGGTTCTAACTGCAGGTTGCTAAAAGAGATCTGAATTGTCCCTGGTTTGACCTGGAAAAAAGCCTGTGAAGCAAGCATTGTAAAACAACAGTTGCTTATATCATAAGTTACTGATTCTTGGAGATGCAAGCAAAGAACCTGTAAGTTAAGAAGCACTCCTAATGTAGTTTTAAATAGGGCAGAAGATCTCAAACCATTAAAATACCATTTTAATAATGACCACAGGAAAATAAATCCAAGGTATTCACAGGAAAATAAAACAAACAATTTTTTTAATAGTTTTTTTTGAAGTAAAACTACAAAATAATGGGATAAAAATAAATTAATAAATGCTACAGCTAGCAGGGCAAAATGCTTGCAGGACACACCGAGATTGAACATCTGGAAGAAACACCATATAATACACTTGTATCTCAAATTAAACTAGATAAGAAAATAGACTAAATCCAGACTATTTGCAAAACTTAGCAAATATGGTAAAGAAATAAATAGATGTGTCTAAGCAGCCAAAATAATATATTGAGAAGAAAAATAATGTTTGTGTAACTGTACATCAAGTTACATTTAAATCAAATATAGAATACCTAAGAATATTTTAGAAAAGTTCCAGAGGCTTAAAATCTAGTATATTTTTCCCGAGTTTTGAAAAATAAGATTTTCAGGAAGTTGAAAAAAGGCAATCAAGCAATGAGCAAAGGGCAATAGGCACAAATTGGAACACAGCAAGTTCCATCTGAACATGAGGAAGAACTTCTTTAGTGTGAGGGTGACAAAGCACTGGAACAGACTGCATAGAGAAATTGTGGAGTCTCCTTCTCTGGAGATACTCAAAACCTGCCTGGATGCAATCCTGTGTGACGTTCTCTAGGCAATAGCAAGGGATGACCAAAGAGAGGTGAATGTTCTCCCTTGCTAGGAACTACTATTCAGTACTGCAGAAATCTGGCTGATTGTAATTGTCTGCTTTTTCTGATATCTCTATAAGTTTAGTGTAAACATAGCAGTATGCAACAAGTGAGTTAGAATTAAAAATTAGATATTCATGGGAACTGTATTTTTCAGAAGTTGGTAATTATTCATAACTGATTTCCACAAGATAGTTTGGATTTTAGAATTTTAGATTCTTCTGGCTGATTTTTATGCCACTCTCTCCACTCCTGTAAATTGATGAAGTGGTTTTCCATCAGTGTACAACATATACATACTATATAGTGGATCTGACAGATTTCATTCTCCCCTCAGTAGGATTTCACATTGGCAACAAAAAAGTATGATTGCAGGAATATCAACATTTTTTCTTAAATTTGAAAAATAAATTAGGAAATCAACCAATGAAATAGTTTGAAAGAGAACAGATTTAACAGCCTTTTGGTCTAATTTGATATTCAGACAAGCCTTCAGGGTGCCTTCCTTATTTTTAAGCAGAAATTAAACTTCCAAGACCTAATGAACTATTCAGATGTGCCATTTCTAATCAATACTTCACTTCAGAGGTATTTCAAATTTAAGAATGTTTCAATTTTTTTTTTTACTGTAAAGCTTTCTAAACACCTCACTCAGGTTTCAAGATTTCAGAAAGGAAGAGAAAGTTAATGTCTCGTAAACTGCAAAGAAATACAGGCACCTGAATGACAGCTCTAATACATGTTGAACCACAAGAGCATATAGGTTTTATTAATCTAAAAAACACCTGGATTTTAATACTATCATCATACATATTGTTTCATGGTAAATAAGAAGAAACTTTTAAGAATATTGAAACATGAGCTAAAGCTACAGTTGTTTATATATCTGGCAGCAGTACAAAATGTTAGATCTGAAGTACTGTGTTTTCAAAGGTTACTACAAATTTTAACCTTCCTGACCTTTAAAAATGCAGACCTTTGCCAAACAGTAAGAGATGTTCAGTGACCAATTTATTCTTCAAGTATTTAAATATACTGAATGTGCTCCTGCAAGGGCAGCTTATCTAACATTACACTAGCACAAACCTGCAATGTAGCTGATCTGGAAGATTAAAACATATCTAGGGTAAAGAGGCATGTTGGTGCATCATGTTCACAGTGTTGATTTACACTTGAAATTCTGAAATCACAGAACTCACGTACTCTTGGACTGCTGGGACTCCCTAGGATTTCAATGACAGGAAAAACCATGTACAAGAGAATCAGAATATATATAGTTATTAGAAACAGACTCTTCTGTATGCCTTGACCCTAGGAAATTTTCCATTTGTATTCTTCTCACAGAAGAAACTGTCAAAAGGATCCCTGGGAATTACATTAGCACAGAGGGATGAATAAAATGCAATAATGTCAGTAGAGTTTCCTTAGGAAAGCCTAAGTTATGGAAGAACTATGCCACTTCTTGCTGTGGTTTTTGCAGAAAAGGAAACAGATACAGAGCCCTTCAGAGGGGATGTAGTTTTCTATGTTCAAAATAATGCTCTTAGAACTTAAATGTGTCAGCAAGAATGAAAATAAGTTATCATTTCCTGGGAAAAAAAAAACAACAACCAAACAAAACCAAAACACTTTCTTTCCACAAAGAGTCTGAACAAACAGCAAGTGCTCACATCTGGAATGAAGACCACTTTTAATAGTGGTATCAGCACTGCGAGAGAAATTGCTTGTCGAAGCAAGCTCTGAAGTTGGAAATTTAACAGAAAGATTAAAAAATACGTTTTTCTTAAATCTTGTATGACGATTCCATGAAAGACAGATTTGATAAATCTTTCTGTAGAGATGTATTTTGCTCTGGAATTAATTGTGAACTGTGCCAACAGCAGGTAGCGCTATGTCTGACAGGATATAATACTTACTGGTAGAGAGTTATCATCTCCATGAGGCCCCTCCTAGCCCTGTTCCCACTCTATTCTTCCTTTTAGAGCAAGCACCAAGAGCTCTATTTGAAGCTGCAAACTTGAATGAGCCAATGCACTTGAATCTTTGCCAAGAGGTCGATTTAGTGAATACATATGGGAACATAAATTATGTAGAGAATCGAGGCTAGACATTGATGAGTGAAAGCAGCCTGTGGCAGATACCAGGGAGTGGTGGCAGCTGCAAAGTGGCTGGCATGGTGGGTTAACAATATTCTTCAACCTCTTCCTGAAAAGCCTGACTTCTGTTTCAGCACTGTCTCATCTCATCTGACTATTTCTGACAAGCGCACATGGGTAAAAATATCTAGCAGCAAGGGACTGTAAAATAACTCTTCTTGCCCATTCTCCTTTTCCAGGCAAGGTAGCTTGGGACTGGGCAATCCAGCACTAGGAAAACAGCAGCTGATGACATCACTCAAAGTTTAGGTCTGTCAAGAGCAGGAAAAAGGTCAGAATTTGGGTGCTGCCCATAAAGCATAAATATTATTTTCTACCCAAATAACAACTTTCCTCTATCTGCATGCTCATAAATTCTCAGATCTTTAGTATTTTTGATTCAAAATGGTCCCAGTCAGACAAGATTGGGTACTGGAGAAGAGGGAAGGACAAGGGTACACATCCTGCTCAGACAAATCCTGGACATGATTTTGTTCTTTTGCTGCCAGAGAAAAAATACATTGGATTTACACATAAGTTTTGTGACATGCTAGTGCTGTCTTAGGCTCTGATAAAACTGGTTTCTAAGCAGTGTTAAAACACCTGGAGACCTTGGATAATGAATCACAGAATATTAGGAGTTGGATGTATCAGGAGTTTGATCGTCAGGACACCACCAAAACATGCAGTGGGGCAAAACACCCAGTTAAAGAAGAATGTTCAGAAGGACCTTTTCTAATGGAGACTGAATAGCTCATTTGTTAGCTGTACTGGGATTCAGGTGTTCATTCTGTGTTTAAGGTTCCATACATCATCCAAAGCCAGAATACTTTAAGCCATCCAGAGGTAAAACTTATTGCCAAACAAAAATCACTTCAGCAATTTCCAGGGTCCAGTGCTCTCTAATGAGATTCTTTTAAATATCCCACATTAAGAGTTTTTAATATTTTAAAATCAATTTTCCTTATTTGAGGCTATTTCCCATTGCATAGGATTTTGATTCAGCAGATTGACACAGCAATATACTGAAATCACTACACAAGCATAATATAGCAATTGCAATATACACTTGAATCACAACACATACATGATTACTATTAATATATAAAAATGCAGGTTTTCAGGGATTAGTCCAAGAAAACTTCAGGGAATCATCTGAAGGCTTTGGAAGGATCTTGAGTAAATTGCTGAAACCTGTGAATCATGTTGCATTCAAAATATGCTCTGTATACCTTTGATAATTTACATTATATATTCAATATTCATGAAGATTTTAGATACCACACTAATAAAAGCAAGGCACAAAATTCTGCAGATATTTTTTTTCTACTAGGTTATTAGGTAGTGCCAGAATATTCACCTTTTTGTACAAGTAAAGAACAGTTATTTTAGGCTAGCCTTGTCTCCATATGCCTCATCATGACTTGCAGAACCAACCTTGCTACAGTTCTAGCACTCCTCTACATCTGTGAAACAGCTGGACATGCTTAGACCAAAGGTACTGGATGGGACTTAACTGACACTGTTGAAAGAAGTGGACAATGTCTTTGTAAAAATGCTGTTTATCACATACCAAAAACTGTGATAGTCAGGAGACATCTTGACAACTAGAAATATTAATATTGTGTCTATCTTAAAAATGGGTGCTAAAGAGGAATTAGGGAACTATAAACTGATCAGCTTCACCTCACTCCCCAGAAAGATCATGGGTCACATCCTTTTGAAATCCATTTCCAAGTAATATGCACTGAATAAGCAGATGTTTTAGTAAATTGAAAATTGGCCAGACTGCCAGGGTCAAACAGCAGTGGTCAATATTTGGGTGTTCCTCTGGGGACCTGGAAAGAGTAAAGTATTCTACGATGAAGTGCCAAGAGCCATAATGTTCAACGTTTTTAAAAGTGGTCTGGGTGATCACACACAATGCTTTTGGAGATGTCCTGGCTTAAATATTAAAGGTGAATCCCAAAAAAACAGGGGACAGAATTGCTCTCTATTGCCCATCTCCCACTCTACCCTTCCAAAGGAAGACAGAAGAGGAATAACGAAAAGAGACTTAAATTTTGGAAATTGAAACTAGAAACAAATTTACTATAACACAAGGTAAAAGCGTAAAATGAGGGGGAAGAACAGGTAAGTATCTGTATACAAAACCAATCTCAATGATGGCAGGCATATAGGAAAAGCAGGACCACTGTAGAGGAGAGGTACCTAATATGTACCTCAAGTACATAATATGAAAAATGTAACACCTTTCATCCATAAATCTTCCATGACATCTGCACTATAAGGTCATGTGAAGATTACTGTCAGCTCTGAATTTGAATGAGAAACTGGTAGTATCTTAAGAGAAAGTTAGTTGCATAATCAATATATGCATACTACTTGCAGCAGAGACATGCATTTGAAATCACAAAAACATTGTGCTATTTTTCGAGTCACTTATGTTAATTAAAATGTATTATTATATAGGAAAGCAAGATACAGGTATATGATGTAGTAAATTTAGATAAGGCTTTTTGAACTAGCAAATATTATGCCATAGCTACATAGCCTATAAACTTTTTCTTGTTGGTTAGCAGTGTCACAGAGTACATCTGTACTGGAATAAATTAAAAGACAAGTTACCAACAAAACCCACCTAGACTATAATACAAAGTTTCAATTAGTTGACATCCTGTGTTAAGTTTTAAAAACATTTCATGATAGATAAGATTATCAGTATTTTAAAAATGAGGCTACAATGACCTTTAAGTTTCTGGATTAAATGGATTAATTCCTACCATTATGCTCTAGCTCTCACTCACAATTGAGTGGCCTTGTTACTGCTCCTATTTAAGGAGGTCAGAAGTAAAAGAAAAAAAAAAAAAAAAAGAAAAAAAAAAAAGAAAGAAAAATAAAGAAAAAAGGCTAGATTTCAAAACATTGGTAAGTAATGGGATTTTCAGGAATGCTAAGCCTCTAACACAGTGAACTTCCAACATCAGCAATTAAAAAAAGAAGTCAACAGCTTTCTACATGTGGACAGAATAATCAACTCATATATCTGTTCACATTATTTTAGGCTCCTATATTGGAAAAACTTAGTCTTAATGATGCCATTGGGATACTACTATTGGATTATATCCTAGCCCATGCTCACCTTGAAATAACCACTGAAAACTTATGGAAAAACCTAATTACCATATAAACCAGGATTATGACTTCAGGAGGATAATTATAAAGAGCAGATAAACTCCTGAGAAACCAAGATCCTATTTTCATGTAAATGTTACTACTTATAATGAGTGAAGGGAAAATGACCTGGAAAAACTGCAGAAAGTCAGAATTGTTTTTAATAGCTTGTCTCCCAGCATACTCTGTGACCTGTCTTATGATCTTTAGCTCCTTTGTTCTTTTCCTGCAGCTTCTATAAAAATCAGTATTTATTTTGGGAAAGTGAAACCTATAACTCTTTTTTTTTTTTTTCTTTTTTCTTCTGTCACAGTTAGCAAGCACAGCTCTAGTGTACAGATCAGGGATTTTATTCATTCAACAAGTTGTATCATCCTTTAAGAAGTAGAAGGGAATTTTTCCTCAGTGAGTGCTGCCTTTGCTCCTAGAGTGTCACACCAGTAATTCAAGCAGGGCTGTCAGGTCTTTGAAAGAAAATGCAGTGGCCTTGAACAGACACCTGGGTTGTTGGAAGAAAGAAAACATACTGACTGCTCAGAATTCAGGTTTCAGACTGGAGTTGCATGAGCAGAGCTGAACACTTTCTATCACTGCACTGCACTGAGGGAGAGGACAGGCTTGGGATGACTTCCAGGCATGCTCTGTTTGAGCTGAGAGGAGCAAAGACTAGTGGGTCAAGCAGTCAGCCCTACTGCATATATGGCATTAGCACATGAACCATTGTCTCATTTAATGAGTTACTTCTCTGTTTGATACCTCTTGAATTAGTAAAGCTGTTTGCTTGTTTGTTTGTTTGCTTGCTTATTTATGTTATTTATTTATTTTAGGGAAACATATGCCTCATTAGGAAGTCTTTTGATGGTTCGTTTTTGGCAAAGTTGGAAGAACTCCACTATAGTCAGTGAAGAAGACTTGGCTCCTATACCAAGAACATTATATTTTACTTCCAATTTCAGATAACATTAATATAAAGAATAGTCAGAAAAAATGTTTCCAGAATCTCTTTTGTTTCTGGCAACAGAGTAAAGCTGGATTACATTTTTCTTGCTTTCTATTTCTATGTATTTTATTTTTGGGGCAAAACTATTCAGCAAATGTGACCTAAATTTAAAATATTATTTTTCCTGACAGCTTAAAGACACCAAAATTATTCAAAACTTACAGGTCTTTAACTTCTATTTATTTATTTTAAATACAAGGACATTTATTTAAAAGAAATGGAGTGAAATAACATTTATATTTGCTCTGGAATAACTGTTAGGCACTTACTTGTCTTTTACGTATACAATACAAATCCATTATATAACAGCCATGTACATACACAGAGATGAAATACCACTATTTCAGTGGCTGCCAAAATTTGTTTTGTTTGGGGTTTGTTTGGCTTGGCTGTTTGTTGTTGTTGTTGCTTTACATTCTGAGTTGTAGAAGCACTGCAATGAATCACTGAATTACTCTGAAGAGCTACTACTCCATTTTATATTTCTTAAGCCTTTGAAAAGTACATTCAAAATAGCTTTACTTTCCAAACTGACTGACTGGTTGACAGCCTGTTCTGCTGAGCTCTGATTCTTTTAAAGAGATCACAAGTGGGGATACATTTATTGCTACAGGAAATGCTTGAGAAAATGACCAGAGAAACAAGAGAGAAGCTGTGCAGCCATTGGATATTGCTAAAAATCTGTTGGTCTTCTTTTCATTATTCTCGACCCAAAGCACGTAGCAGAGGCAAATAGATAAGAAAACAATGCACACACACATAGATTACTGTAAATTAAAGGTCTTCAGAGCTTCAGAAATGTGAGGCAACAATAAAGGCTGCTGATCTTGCAAGACCAAACCACACAAATATTTTCTTGTTACCTAAACACACAAAAACAGTGAGCAAGTTACTTTGATTTGCAGTTGCTCTCTGTATCATACATGATCTACTTGTAAGATCATACTTCAGCAAATCAGAAAACTTTTTTTTTTTTTTTTAATATAAAAGAATTAAAATTATCTAATTTTCTGAAATAGGCACTGGCAATGTGATGCCAGGATGCTTTTTCCATTTAACTGGGTGTTTTACTATTAAGAAAGCATCCTCTTCTTTCTATAGACTTCACAACCACAAAAGCACATCTGATACAATCAGAATAGGTTTGGCTTATTGTCCCACCTAGACTGCGATGATCAAGCTCAGAGCTGTGCCACAGGTTACCACAAGTTACCACAGCTTATCCCCTTTGCAATTTCTCCAACTCTTTTTTTTTTTCTATTTTTCTCCACCATAGTCTCATTCCAAACAAATAACACATTACTTACTGATTTTTGTTTGCTTCATCTGTATTTATGTTATATCTTTTATTTCTGATATTCCAATACTCATTCTGGTATTTCTGAACACCATTTCTGATATTGGTGGTATGGTTACCCAGGTTCTCTTGGCCTTACATGGTATTACTACCATGGTTGCATACAGATTGCTAGTCTTGCAAGACAGAACTATACAAAACATCACCAATACTCTTTCATTTATACTCTGAAACAGTTATATAAAGAGTATGCCTAGTGTAAGCAGTTTTCAGAAATGAGCTTTTTCTGTCTCATAGCCTTTGAACCTGTTCGTCAAGTTATTTGCTGTGTGATATTTGGCAGTTTGTTCACACTGTAACAATAAAACTCAACAACATCAGTGGAAAAGAGAAATCCTAAGGATGGAATCTATCTGGAGTTCTCTAAGGCCTTTCACATGGCTCCCTGCAACATCCTTCTCTCTAAATTGGAGATATATGGATTTGATGGATGAAATGTTTGGTGGATGAGGAATTGTCTTGATGGTGACATCTAGAAAGTAGTGGTCAGTGGCTTAATGTGCAAATGGAGATCTGTGGCAAGTGGTGTGCCTCAGGGTTTCATTATGGGACCACTACTGGTTAATATCTTCTTCAATGACATAAACAGACGAATCATCTGCAACCTCAGCAAGTTTGCAGATGATGCTAGGCTGAATGGTGCAGTTGACACACCTGATGACTAGAAGGCCATCCACAGGGACCTGGACACGGTCAAAAAGTGGGCCATGTGAACCTCACGAGGTTCAACAAGGCCAAGTGCAAGGTGCTGCACTTGCATCAGTACAACCCTACTATCAATGCAGGCTGAGGGGATAAAAGGATTAAGAGCAGCCCTGAGGAAAAGGATCTGGGGATACTGGCAGATCAAAATCTGGACATGAGCAGGTAATTTGCACTTGCAGACCAGAAATCCAACTGTATCCAGGACTGCATCAAAAGAAAAGTGGCCAGCAGGTCCACGGAGATAATCCTTCCCCTCTACTCTACTCTTGAAAGACCCCACCTGGAGTACTGTGTCCAGTTCTGGAGTCCTCAGCACAGGCATGATATGGAGCTGTTGGAGCAGGTCCAGAGGATGACCACAAAAATGATCAAAGGGCTGAAACACCTCTTCTATAAGAAAGATGGAGAATGTTGGAATTGTTCAGCCTGGACAAGACTCCTGGGAAACCTTATTGTAGCCTTTGAACACTTAAAAGGGCTTAAAAGAAAGACAAGGACAAACTATTTAGCAGGGCCTGTTGGTGAGGGGAAAGAGGTAGTGTTTTTAAACTAAAAGAGGGAACATTTAGTTTAGACATGAGGAAAAAAAAAATTACAATGAGGGTGGAGAAACACTGAAACAGGTTGTGCAGAGAGGTGGTAGATACCCCATCTCTGGCAACATTCAAGGTCTGGTTGGTCAGGCCTCTGAATAACGTGATCTAGTTGGAAGATGACTCTACTCATTGAAGGGGAGTTGGACTAGATGACCTTTAAAGGTCACTTCCAACACTAACTCTTCCACGATCCTATGATACTATGATTCTATGAATTAAGATTTTTTTTTGAGATTCACCTGTCCTTAAGAAAAAAGTAAAAAAAAAAAAGAAGCAAACAGAATGATAATCACTGGTAATTAATGCCTTTCCCTGCCACTAGCTCTACTCTAATAAAAAATGATTGTCATGTCTTTTTACTAAGCCAGCTAGAAAACATCACTTGTAGCAAGTTAAATGGCAGATTACATCTTGAATCAAAACAAACTCTGGTCCATAAAAGCAGACACACAGGTTTTAACAGTGAAAAGCTCCATGAAACATGCGACTATTTCGGTCAGAGAGGTACCTTTTTTCCAGTGTTCTGGCTAGATTGTAACACAAGGATATTTTACATTTTTCATGGCTACTTCTTGCCTAGGTGAACCTCCTAGGATTAAAGGTTGTCTGTTTCATTACAAACATTTGTTGTGGTGCAAAGATAAAGAAAGAGCCAGAGCAGACAATTTGCATGATTGTTGCATTAAGAGGTGAAGTAATTTGGCAGAAGACAAACCCCCTTGCGTTCCAGCTTATCCTCAGATATGAGACGAGCTGAGGACAGCTCGGCTTTGATTGTGGTTGATCCCCAGTTTGGCATTAGTCACACCCAATACCTCTTTTGAGCTCTCATACTCATGGCTGCACTAACGCTACACTGTCCATTCAGCAGCATTCTGTGAGCTCTCATGGCCACAATCAGGAATTTGGGCTCATTCAAAAACTCTTACAGTCAGATTAATGAACAATGTAATTTATTGAAGTAACAGATGTACAAATTATTTTAGATAGATGATAATAAATTCACTGTCTGCACTGACTAAATATTGCTGAAAATCTGAAGTCTGGTATTTTCTCCATATATGAAGTCTAGTTCCTTTGTTAACTTGAAACAGACTTGTTTTTCCTCACTGATACTCAGAGTCATTAGCTTTAAGTGTTGTTACTACTGTAGAAACTGAAGCAGAAAATAAGAGGTGTTTTTCTGAGATTTGCATTTGAATGTTTTGTTTCTCTGCTTTGATCATGTTTGAGTGCTTTTTGTAACCATAAATTATTTAGATTTCCTGGCAGGAGAAAAACCACACTGTTGCTTATAATAAAAGAAAAATGCAAAATTAACTTTGTATTGAAATATACAGTAAAGAAGATACTGAGTACTTTAAAAAAGGTGAGAAACATCTTGGCTCTATACCTACTCTATTTTTTTTCTTTCTGTTGAGCTGAGGACCAAAAGTTAAGTCACTCAAAGCCATAAAATTTAGAAGAAACAGAACCCAAAATACAGCTTTTAGGCTTTGATGCAGAATTGAGAACTCCTAATGCATTTTATAGTCTTTCTCTACAAATTGCTAGGAAACCTAAGATGAGAGTTCAAAGCAACGAGCATACTTCAGACACTGGGATTAGGGATCTGAAGGCAGGACCATCTCCCTCAAAGGATGCAAGAAGGTTTCTTTGTTGAGAGGGAAGTAATAAATTCGAAGATAAGACAACTCTCTTTTTTCAGACAATGGATTATGACTCATCCTTTAAGGAAAAGAAGTGAAGCTTTTTATACAATAACCTATTGTTTATGGCACCTTCCCCAAACAGTCCTTGGTTGCATCAGAAGTAGCATGACTAGCAGGTCGAGGGATGTGATTCTGCCCCTCTAGTCTGTACTCATGAGAGCCCACTTGGAGTACTATGTCAAGCTCTGGAGCCCTCAACACAAGAAGGACATGGAGCTGTTGGAGTGAGTCCATAGGCGGACCATACAGATGACCAGAGGGCTGGAGCACCTGTCCTATGAAGACAGGCTGAGGGAGTTGCGGTTGTTCAGCCTGGAGAAGAGAAGGCTCTGGGGAGACCTTATAGTGGCCTTCCAGTACATGAAGGGGCCTACAGGAAAACCGAGGAGGGACCTTCTACCAGCTTGTGTAGTGATAAGACGAGGGGTAATGGTTTTAAGCTGGAACAGGGTAGATTTAGGTTAGATATTAGGAAGAAATTATTTCCTGTGAGAGTGGTGAGGCACTGGAACAGGTTGCTCAGGGAGGTTGTGGATGCTCCCTTCCTGGAAGTTTTCAAGGGCTTTGTGCAGCCTGATTTAGTGTGGTGTGTCCCTGCTCATGCAGGGGGGTTGGAACTAGGTGATCTTTAAGGTCCCTTCCAACCCTAGCCATTCTATGATTTTTTTTAATTTTTTTTTTGTCTCCTAAAGCAACTCATAACACTAACCTGGATTTTCCAAGGCAAGGAATCTCATGACGCTTCACACCACTGCCCTTAGGCACTTCCTTCATGTCCCCTGTGCTCCCTGTGCATTTTTCCCAAAGAGTCCTTCACAGTGTTTTGGCCTGTCACCTGGGAAGGGGGCAAAGTATGCCATGGCTGGGTCTGACCTTCCTGCAATCTGGTTGATTAGCCAACTGCGAGTTCCACTTGCTCAGTCATTTGTTTCCAATAAGGACTGGCAATGACCAAGTTTTCCCTGGTTTCTCCTCAAGTTGTGCCTCTGCCATCCACTTCCTGAGTGGGGAAGTTTAAAATTTAATTGGAAATCACCTCAAGTTAGACTGACAGATGGCCAATGTGACTATGGAACAGACAGGCAAAAAAACTGTACAACCTTTTACAAAAGAGAGCTGACAGGTATTTTGACAGTTGGCAATTTCTCTTTTGCATGACATTCATCATTTTACTGTCTCTTATATCACAAACAATGATTCCAGATGCTGGAGTCCCAGAGAACTCCTAATTTTGGGCACTTTTGAATTACAAGATTGTTTGTCGTGATCCGCGACCTATTATATCTCCTTTTTGGAGTGTATTTAGCTTGTCAGGATCTGCTGAGAGGTCCGCACGTGGCAATCGCTTCTCACAGAAGAGCAGTGGCTTCGGCACTGGCTTTTCGAGTGAGTAACTTGCTCAGTGCTTACTAATATTTCCAATAACAGCAGCCAATCCCCAATTAGAATTTACGAAATGCACGATTTATTGTGGGGAAAACAAAGCAATTTGGGGGCAGGAGGTTCAAAAAGGGTAATTAAAGCACATGAAATATCTTTTAAGCATCAAAATAACAAGAACTTATATCTTAATACTTATATATGGGTACACCTTAGTTACACACCTTATTTCCTTATTAATGAGGGAAGGAGGAGGACAGATATGCCCGACGCGGGTCCCGTATAGGGTCGCAGTTTGTGTGCAAGTAAGCTGGATTAATCTCACCACGTTGTGGTGACGATAGGACAAGCTGGGTCAAGCCGGGTCTGGCTGGAGCGAAGAGGAACCAGGCGAGAGCCGGGACTAGGCAAGCCAGGACTTGACTGCAGCCGGGGACCTCAGGCTGACGGGCACTCCAAGCGCAGGTCGCCCCCCAAAAACAAACGGCAAAAGCGGCGGCGGCGGCTCGTGGCTTCGGCGGCAGCAGTGGCAGCACGCGGCAGGTGGTGAGCAGCGGAAGCGAGGAGCAGCAGGAGTGGCGGCGGCACGCAGCGGGAAATGGCGGTTTCAGCGGAAAATGGCAGCGGCAAGCAGTGTGAGTAGAACAGCGCGCCGAACACAAGGAGAGAATGAGAGCGAGAGAGAGGGAAAAGCACCCTGCGCTGCCTCTTTTATAGGGTTTTTCTTTTGCTCTCAATTGGCCGGTTTTGTATTTCCGGGCTTTTCAGTCAGTCAGACGGGACCTTGTCCCGCCCTTGCTTCCGGCCGTGGCTCCTCCCCCGCAGCAGCTTCCCCCCCCCCCAAAGAGAGGGTTCAGTGCCACGTGGAGCAGCCATTTTAAGTCAAGTATGACTGCTGACCAAAAGAGCATTTCGTGTTCGTGCGAGGAAATACCTGGTCCTTCACGTTGTTCTTTAAAACAAATAAATTGAACTAAATTCTTTACAAAGAAAAAGGAAAGAAAGAGAAGGCAATGTGCTTTAAGACTACACAAGGTTTGCAAAAATACTTAAACATCTTTGGAAATTTTTTTAAGAGATTACAGCTTGTTGATCAAATTTGATAAAAGTCCTGATATGTTTGATTTGTTGACTATAAGCAGTATCTGGGGATATCTCTACATAATAGGGATAGACTTTCAGGTTCTGAAAGTTCAATTTATCAGATTCTCTGGAAAACATTTTAAACAATCAGTCTTGAGGACCTGCCAACTGTCTTCTTTGTACTGTGCAAGTATGACTCAGTTTTGGCTTTTAGTCCACCCTCTTTCTGGCAGTCATTTTATGATACAAAGAGACCCACAACCTGTCACAATAAGAAACAGAAAAGTTCATTCTTTATCAGAAAGAAAGAACCCTAAAAAAAAATTATATATATATATATAGCCTTTAATAGATTATAAGATAAGGGGTAATGGTTTTAAACTGAAAGAAGATAGATTTAGATTAGACATTAAGAAGAAATTCTTTATTATGTGGGTGATGAAACACTGGTTACCCAGGGAAGTTGGGGATATCTCATCCCTGGAAGTGTTCAAGGACAGTTCAGATGGTACTTTAAGCAACATGATCTAGTGGGAGGTGTTCCTGACTATGGCAGGGGGGTTGGAACTAGATGATCTTTAAGGTCTCATCCAACCTAAATCATTCTATGATTTTATGATAAAATAATATTATTTCATCTTAAACTAGTGGATAGTAGAATTCTTAAATATTTGCTATTTCAAAATGAGTATCAAGGAAAATATAAGATCATATGCAACAATGTAATGGTATTTTCATGCTGGTAGTAGTTAAATGAATAGTAGTTGCATAAATAAAGACTTCATTAGATCTGACAAAATATATGCATGTCCATAACAAATAATTATTTCAAAGCTACACTGAAAATCTGTGCTAAAGGTAGGAACAGACACTCAAATTCCCCACTGGGGACTTCTTGGTCCTCTTTGAGATTTACCTCATACCTATAAAAGGTGTATCACAGAATGAAGGAAAAACAAGTTTTAAAAAAAACACTCAGCAAAAAATTCCAGGGTTATCTGCAAAACATTATTCCACCATGAAGCATCTTTTTTGTTTGGTTTTGTTTAATTTTGCTTTGGTGTTTTGGGGGATTTTTGTTTTTGGTTTTGTTGGCTCTTGTTATGTTTTTTCTAATCAGTCTTTGTGAAGTATGGACTTTGCAAAGTACAGACTTTGCATGCTTTTACACAGTATATTTTTAGATTTTTAGATATTCTAATTGATTATAAATATTCACATTTATTTTTATATAATGAAACCACTCTTAAAATCAACGAACCATTTCTATAAGTAGCTTTTATTATGGAATTTGGTGAAGTTTCTCAGCCTGTCTTATATTACCCTGGATCACTCTGAAATATTGTCAAATAACTAATGATGTTATACAGCCAAAACCTATTGAAATTCTGTGGGTGTTTTGTGGTTAACCTCTCTTGAAAGTATAAGACCTAATCTCATTTTATTTTTTTCTAATCCAATACAGAGATGTCACTGTTCCTGCAAAGATTACCAACTTCTTTATCAACGTCAGTTCATTGTATTCCCATGAGACAGGTCAGTAACTGACTTATACATGGATGAACTTAAATCATAGTTCAAGAAACCTTCCTTGGGGTCATTCAGTGAATGAAAACTGGACTTCTGACTGACAGTCTCCTTGTGTAACTAAGTGCCTACACTTACTCACCAACCATAAATTCTATTATCCATTCAATGATGGCTTTTCAGTGACAGCTATTCACACAGAGAAAAAGTTATTACAGTTTCAGACAAATCTTCCTGTTGGGATTACCAGACAAGAGATGGTTGGGAACATCCTTCTGCACGTCTTGGGTCTTCTGAGGATATCTCTGAGGCATGAAATCCTCCTTGTTTGACTCATCCCCCCATCTCTCCAATAGCAAGGCTGAGTGCGTGTTCCTGAGAGACAGTACATGTCTGGCCACGCAAATAGCAGACTCACAGAGCACTCACACAAACACAGAGAGAACCAATCACCATATCCTCCTCTTAGCGTCTGGCTGATCAGAACTGTGCTCTGGCACCCCCACACATCCCTTGATCCCAGGCCACTTCACCTTTCTGTTGGCTCTCAACTTGATATGCACTGGTGATCTCCCGCACACCTGCACTCACTCCTCACTGGTACCACAGACCCCATACATGCATGTGCACAGACAGTGAAGATCTCCTTGCCAAAAAATAGTGGAAGATATAAGGAGGCCGGACAGACTGCAGTGACCAGGTGCAGGGCATGCCTGTGGCCATCCCTTTATTTTCCATACTCATTTCCTCCCAAATCACATAAATACCTCCATTTTTCCACCTGTGGTTCCTCCTCTAAACATGTCTTAACAAATCCTGTGCAATCGCAACATAATCTTTCCCTGTCTCCAATACTGTGTCCCACACCACTCAGCAGCAACTCCCCATATTCCAAAAAGTGAGAGTGATCTGGTCCTAGCGATTCTGTGATGGGTTTTGCACTCAAAAATGGGGCTGAAATTCTGCCCCTGTGCTACACTAGGCTTATGGTCACTAACTTTTCATGGGCTGGTAGCTCTCTGGAGATGGCCCTAAGAGCAGCCAGGGCATGTTCTCTGCATCCCATATTTTGGAACCTAGAACCTGTGTCTTACGTTGTTTATCACCCATATCCTGCAAAATTTCCTGGGGTCCTGGTTTCCTTCACTGAGCAGGTTAGGCACTAATTTGGAAGACACTGTCACACCCAGCCCTTGCACTTGTATTTTACGGTTGACAAAGTAGATTACAGAAAACAATATTTAAAATGTGTGTCTGAAGTATCCCCTTTTGTAAGGCAAAATAGTTAGCTTAGAGAACTGTAGAAAATCTCAACCTGGAAGGGACTCATAAGCATCAAGTCCAACTCCTTGCTCTTAGCAGAACTACTTAAAAGTAAACCATATTTTCCAGACAGTCCTTGAACTCTGACAGGCTTGGTGCCATGACAACTTCCCTGGGGAGTCTGTTCCAGTGACCAACATTCACTCAGTGAAGAATTGTTTCCTAATGTCTAGTCTGAGCTTCCCCTGGCACAGCTTCATTTCATTACCTTGTGCCCTATCACTGGTCACCAGAGAGAAGAGATCAGCACTGCTGCCTCTACTGTTTCCATTGAGGAAGTTGTGGACTGCAATGAGACCCCCCCCTCAGTCTTCTCCTCCCCAAGCTGAACATGCCAAGTCACCTCAGCCACACCTCATAAGTCTTGTCCTTGAGGCCTTTCAACATCTTTGTTGTCCTCCTCTGGACATAATCAGAAACTTTTTTTCCCTTATGTTTTTTGTTGTTGTCTGGACCATGACCATACCATCTGTATGTAAATGGCTGTAGAAATGGAGGGAAGAAAGATGTGACTACTTTTCACTAAAAAATGCAAAAAGAAGAGTAGGGTAAGTTTATTCTTTTCCAGTTTGTAGAAGATGCTACCTATATTTTTTAATCAAATCTTTAAACAGACAGAATAGCCAATTAAAGGAAAGCTTTTCCCCTAAAAAAGAAGGAATATTTTAATATGAATACTGGTAATCTTTCTTCCTGCATTTTAGCTCTCCTGCCCAAGTAAAAGAACCAGTAATAGTGGAACTGTATAAGGAGATACTACTACATTCAAAATGTAAATGTTCAATTAACTCCTGCTTTCCAAAATAACAAAACCAAAAGTGCTTGTTATAAAAGTTAAATACTCTTTTTAATTACAATAGGTTCAGATCATAATTCAGTTGACACAAGAGCACTAGCAAAATCTTCACACTGGGCAGATAAAATCAACATATTTGATCACTTGATTCCCTTTCCATCTTTTTTTAATCTAATGCCCAATTTTAGAATTCTGGTATTAAAACATCTACTTCTGAGCCAGTTGTCCAGACTCCTTTTATTATCCATGTTGAGAAACAAGAACATTTAGAGTGTAATCAACATGACCCAATTTAAATATCTTCCTCATGATAAGAGGAATAACATCTCTTTTTTTTTTTTTTTTTTTTTTTTTTTTTGGTGTGTGTGTGTATACTGACTATAAAGAGATTTCAGAGGTGTAGCTCAGATATGGATGTCTACCTTGTAAACATATAACATGAAGTCAGATTAAACTCTCAAATGTCGATTTAATCAAACCATTTTCCACACATGTAACATTTTCCCTCCTTTATATTTTTAAATATTTATGTTGTCTAAGGGAAGACAACATAAATGCCTGTATGTATCTGACATGATATGTCAGAAGACATAAAAGAGGGTAACATTTTTTATGTAAAACAAACTAACTTGCCAGCAATCCGTACAGAAGTGTTATTTGAAATGTGCTACAATGAACATGCAAAGAACTTTAATTAGGTCTCTCCCAGACTAGTAAGTCTGATGAGATTTAAAAAAGAAGGAATTGAATAGCAGTTGGAAATTTTAAACTCTCAAATCTGAAAGTTACATTTTGTAAGTAGGTCTAGCTAGACTGCCACCCCATTATGGAATAACTACTTTAAAAAATATAACAAAACAAACAAAAAAGCAAACAACAAAAAAATTGAAAGTCTGAGTACAAGCAGATGTCAGAATTTGAGGATTTGACATGATACTGGGGAGGCTCCCATCTGCAAAAAACAAATTATTTTCTCAGGAACCTGACATTTTGTACTCTTCAGCCTAAAACAATATTTGGAACAATAGCATTCAGAAAGAAGACACCAGAAAATAAACGTGAACTTCCTCATTTTTATACCTACTAAGGCAAATAGGCAAGCCAATTTTTTCTTATGTAAATCTGGAGAGTCTGAAACTATAAACCTAAACCCAAGCACATCCATTCAGTTCTGTTCAGTACAGTTTTTAAGACAAATATTTTCCTTTGGGTGTCAACATTGTGAGGGATTATATGGTTGAGTAAAATGCACAAAATATCCCCATCAAATTTGGTTCTTGTGTGCATATAGAGATGTCAAAGTTTGGTTCTGGGTTGGCAGTCAAACCAATAACAATAATGCTCTTGATCCCAAATCCCCTCCCCCAAGGCAGGGAAACAGGGAGAAAAAAATGGGTGAGAGGCTTTCCAGGTTGAAAAGTGAAAAAAATTGATTTCAGTTATTAATGATAAAGGGATGTGCAACACCTGATCCCCTCCCTCCTTCCCCAGTGACTCTCACAGCAACTCTTCTTTCTGGTGACTCCCGGCTGAAGGGGGAGCGTCTGGGTGCACGGATGGGTGCTTGGATGTCAGCTGTGAAGAGAAATGGAAAAAATAGAGAGACAAATAGAGGGTGATAGAAGCGACAGTAAGCAGAAAAACAGAGAGAAAAAGGAAACCAAAGGCTTGACTTATGTGATGTCTTAACCTATACTGAAAGGCAAACAGAGAAAATATTATGAGAAGGGAATATCCTGATTTTCTGATCCTGCCTTCAGTCTAGTCGGCTCCACATGGGTGGGAGGAAAGCTGCAGACATGAGCTTCAAAAGTGTCCTTGATTGTTATCGGTCCACTGACACTGCTAAGAAAAGTTCACTGAAAGGAAAAAAAAGTCAGCAAAGAGAAAATTCACTTCACCCTGGTTCAAACCAGGACAAGAGATTTCGCAGGAGATTGATTTTATTATTTTCAAAAGGTGTGCATGCTGTCCTTGAATGGTCTTCTGTTCTGCGTCTTCTGTAGCCGGAATTGGGTTCATCAACCATACTTGCTTTGCAGCTCTCCATTGTGACACCTTTTGGAAAGTCATATATTTTAAGCTGAGTCTCCTCTTTTGCTTATGTTTCTTACAGATTGGGCTTCTGAAGTCTACTTCTACAGAACACTTAATATAATGGAGTATGAATTCCCCCAGAGTGTTAAGGATTTAAGCTGCAATTATCACAGAATGAATGAATGCAGTTTTTCAAAGTCCAATTTCCAATTGGTTGGCTGGAGTTTCAACAGTAATATGATCATATTCATGCCTAAATCCCCCATAAAGCACTTAAGTCATTGCTAGCCACTTCTTTATGATTCCTGGTTTATACATCAGGGTTGTGTATACATATTAGATGTTTCAAATTCATACATTTTGTGGAATATTTTCAAAAGTCAAGTGTACCACTCCCACAGAAGCACTGCAATGTTTTTTCTGTGCAATTATTCAAAATTCTTCCTCATATTCTGGGAGAGATATAACCACTTAGATGTTGGCAGACACTAGCAGTATAGCTGTCCAGACTTGCCCTTTCTCATCACCTCATGATTCCTTTGTGTCAGGTGGCACACTTTCTATGGAGGAGCTCTTAGAGAGATCATAGAGGAAATTATTACACCAACATCTGTCAAAGCATGTGTAATAGGACTATGAAGAAAACCCAGCTTCCAGAGCCCAATTCCTTACCTTTTCCTTGGAATCAGGTAGTCAGATGGAAATATTTCTATTAAACAGATACCAAAGAAAAAGAGACATCTGTCAAGATGACTACTAGCTCACAATAACATGGTATTTCACTAAAAGATTATTTGAACTCAACTTTTGTTATCTCATCCTCTCAACCTAAGAAGATGAAGATCAAATAGCTGCTTTTCAGATGCAATAACCATATCAGACCATGTTCTTACACAGAACTTACGTAGACTCCAACTCTACATTTAGAAAAAAACAGTTTCACTTTCTTATTAATAGTTATTAAGTGTAACTTAATTTGCATTTCCTAAAGTAAGTATCTTTTATTTAAATCATGCCTTTCATATTTCAGTTCTTTTTAACCCTTTTGACAGCTGCAATATTTTATATGTAAGTCACTAACAGCTCTTCCCTCTGTGGTGTTGAGGTTTTGTTGTCATTTTGCAAAGGATTAGTTCTAATTAGATTCTAACTATGATGGGCTTTCTTTATGAGTAAAGTACCTGACAATATGCTAACTGTCAGACAAAGCATTCAGCCCTTAATAACTTCCAGTAGAAGTTTGTTAGCATCTCAAATGGCCCAATGTTCAGCCAGACCCTAGTGTGCAATTCTGAAGATATTCTCTTGTGTGACCAATAATGGCAAAACATGAAACAGAATTTTGCACATTTAGATGCAAAACACATTGCTCCGCTACCTGATATGCAGAATATGAATAGGAATCCTTCTTCTGTGACTAGGAACCACAAGCTGATGTTCTTGTTGATGGTGACCTGTACATTAAAAGACAAGTCTATGTTTTACTACCAGGATTCTTCTGCAGCTTGTGAGGTCTTCTTCCTTTTCAAAAGAGCAAATCCACTACTCCTCAGAAAAGCTCCATTTCCTCAGATAGAAGACCACAACATTGTTCCAATGTACTTACTACCTAGAAATCTTGAACAGTACCTATTTATTAATTTATTCATTTATTTTTAATACTGTGAGAATTAACCCACTTCTTTCTCTTCTGAATACATTCTGACCCAGGGAAGACAAATTTGTGGAGAATAGCTTTATATGGTAGTTTTTAATTCATGTTGTGTGATCCGTGCAGGCAGTATAATACAGGAGCAGATATTTTAAAATAATGTATCTTTCAGTTCACTTAAGGACAGCTTACCCAGGGGAACAGGGATGAAAAACACTCATCTGAACCGTTTGTCAGTAAAATCTCTGAAATACATGATGGCATTTTTAATACACATTTTTGTAGCAAACTAAAGATGATTGCAGGTGTTGTTATAACATTAAAAGCAATAAAAGTAATTCAGGGTTATGATCTACTCCCCCCCCAGGATTTTCACAGAATGTAGAATATACTCTTTCATCAACTGTAGAACCTATCCAAAATCACTGTCAAACATTAATTTCAATTCTAGTTACAGAATTCTGAGCTCTACATTACCTAATTATTTTCTCAGCTCTGATATTTATTTATTTATTTAACTATAACTAAGGAGAAGGACTCTGTGTATGATTGTAATTAAAAATTCAGAAGGAAGTCATGCCTACGTTTTGACTTTTTTTTTTTTTTTTTTTTAATTATAAATAGTTAAGGTACACATACCTCTTGAGAGGGTGCAAAAAGGATGTAGCCAGTCTTTTTTCAGTGTTGCTCAGTGACAGGCCAAGAGGTAATGGATACAATCCAAAACACAGGAGGCTCCCTCTGACCATCAAGAAACACTTTTTTACTTTGAGGGTGACTGAGCACCGGCACAAATTGCTTAGAGAGGTTGTGGAGTCTCCATCTTTGCAGTTATTCAAAAGCCATCTGGACATGGGCCTCATAAACCTACTCTAGGTATGTCTGCTAAGGCAGAGAGATTGGACGAGATGACGTCCAGAGGTCCATTCCAACCTCAACCACTCTATCAGAAAACAGAAGGAAGGCAAGGAGATTGGTGGGTCAAGATAATGGTAGTTTAATAGAGAAGCAAGAGCAATGCACACTTGCAAAGCAGAAAGAGGAATTTAGGTAGGTAGATGTTGAGTGACTGCCCAGAAAACAGAGCCTCAGCATGCGTAATGATTGCTTGGGAAGACACATGCCGTAAACACAAACATTCCCCCCTCCTTTTCCTCCTTTCCCTGAGCTTTTACTGCTGAGCATGACATCATATGGTACAGAACATCCCTTTGGCCAGTTTGGGTCAGCTGTGCTGGGTATGTATCTTCACAACCTCTTTTCCACCCCAACATTACTCACTGGGTGTGAGGAGCAGGGCAGACTGGGAGACAGAAACCCTGACAAGAAAAAAAAAAACCTAAACAGGGAGAAAACCTTGATGCCGTGCAAGCACTATGCAGCAACAGCCCAACTATTGGTATGTTATCAACACTGGTTTAGCCACAAATACAAAGCAGACTACCACATGGGCTGATGGGAAAAAAAAAAAAAATCAACACCATCCCACTCAGACCCAGCACAATCTGGTCTTCCTATGTTTCTTACATTTTTAGATAGGTCAAACCAGACTAAACATCACAGTGCCAGACCATTTAATCTCAGGTCTTTTTACTGTTCTCCCCAAAATATAATAATTATTTTAAACATGAATACTGTCCAAAAAGGTCTAAAAAAGAGATTTTCCTTATGAAACTTTTCAGAGCTAAAGTGAAAAGGAATGATGTTAAAATGATGTTTGCTTCTACCACAAAATGTAATATTTAACAGCTATTTTAAATGACAAAAGCAGATTGGCTAGATGTGAGATAACTCCAGAATTTAGGTTCCAAGCACAGTAAATAATTCCACTGATACACTGATCAAAGAATTATGAGTTTGTTTTTAGTTTCAATGTTTGTTTCTGGTTTATAGACTCTCAAGTTTTCAATATTTATTCTTCCTCAGTAATAATTTTACAGCATTAACTAAACCAAAATACTTGATAACCTGTTCAAAACGCAAATATCTGAATAAATTGATGATGACACTAAGCTGGGAGGAGTGGCTGACACACTAGAAGGCTGTGCTGCCATTCAGAGAGACTTAGATAGGTTGGAGAATTGGGCGGGGAGAAACATGATGAAATTCAACAAGGGGAAGTGCAGAGTTTTACATTTGGGGAAGAACAACACCATGTCCCAGTACAGGTTGGGGGCTGAACTGCTGGAGAGTAGTGTAGGTGAAAGAGACCTGGGGGTCCTGGTAGACAGGAGGATGACCATGAGCCAGCAATGTGCCCTTGTGGCCAAGAAGGCCAATGGCATCCTGGGGTGCATTAGAAAGGGTGTGGTTAGTAGGTCAAGAGAGGTTCTCCTCCCCCTCTATTCTGCATTGGTGAGGCCACATCTGGAATATTGTGTCCAGTTCTGGGCCCCTCAGTTCAAGAAGGACAGGGAACTGCTTGAAAGAGTCCAGCGCAGAGCTACAAAGATGATTAAGGGAGTGAAACATCTCCCTTATGAGGAAAGGCTGAGGGAGCTGGGTCTCTTTAGCTTGGAGAAAAGGAGACTGAGGGGTGACCTCATCAATGTTTACAAATATGTAAGGGGTGAGTGTCAGGGGGACGGAGTTAGGCTTTTCTCGGTGATGACCAGTGATAGGACAAGGGGTAATGGGTGTAAATTGGAGCATAGGAAGTTCAAGGTGAATATCCGAAAAAATTTTTTTACTGTGAGAGTGACAGAGCACTGGAACAGACTGCCCAGGGAGGTTGTGGAGTCTCCCTCACTGGAGACATTCAAAACCCACCTGGATGAGTTCCTGTGTGATGTACTCTAGGTGACCCTGCTCTGGCAGAGGGGTTGGACTAGATGATCTCTCGAGGTCCCTTCCAGCCCCTAAGATTCCATGATTCTATGATTCTATGAAATTAAAAGGGTGAATCAGCATCTTACTGATATTTTAAGCATGAAACTATAACATTTAAAAATGCTGTGACAACATTTTAGTCTTAAAATGTTTTAAAAAAACATTTTCACGGGCAATATTTTTGTGTAAAAGTTGTAATAAATTAAATATAAAAAGGAATAATATTTTTTAAAAGTGAAAAAAATATTAGTGAGCAAGGAAAATTATTTTATTTCTAGTTCAAGTAAGTGCTTTCTTTTAATAAAACGTAAGATTTATTTGGTTTGTTTAGTTTTAGTACTAAGACAAAATTCTGCTTTTGTCCAAAAAAAATAAAATCCACGTCTTCCTAACTGTAACTTAAAATCCTAAAAATCAGTCTGTAGAAACAAATTAAAATGTGTAAGTCCTTTTATAAACTACAAGAACAGCAGCTTGGGTAGTGGGATCTGTTTTCAACTCCTGAAGGAGATAAAGCAAGAATCCAAGCCTGATTATCTCTACAATACTGATCAGAGCCTAACTGCAGATTTCAGATCTTCTTTGTTAATGGTAATTCAAACAGGTAGTGTATTGTTCAAATCCTGAGGAGTAGCTTGTTATTTTTCATTAGACTGGAAAACAAAAACTTTCCAAATTCAATGCTGTTTTTGCATTGAGATTCATATTTATCTATGCACAAGACTATTTAATTTTTATTAGAGTATTCAGCTCCTATTAATATCAATCAAAACTGAAGAAAACATTTTCAGGACCTATATCCTGAAACCTCAAACCCTTTTGTAACTCAGTAATCAGTACAGTCAAACAACAATATCCTGAGTCCCGTTCCTTACAATGAAAATATATGGTTTTTTACATGAAAGCATCAAGCAAGTAGGAAGAAGGTTTTGAAAGCTTTCACCTGGTTACTGTTGCTTAGGAAACCAAAAGCTCACTATTAACAGATTTTCATCACAGAAGCACAAAGTAGTGAAGTAGTGAAGGACCAAGTGGTCTCACACAACATTTTCAACAAAATAAATGCTTGAGTTATGGACCAAGTATCATCCTTTGGGATGTTACTACCAGTCAGTTGAAACATCAGGAATCATACAGTAGTTTACTGTTGTTATACTACCCCAATGATACTATGGGAGATGATATAGGAAGCACCTTACTGATTTCAATACTTGAGGTGCATTTGTGTTGAGCTAACCCAGGTGGATAGCTAAGTACCAAACAGCTACTTGCTTACACCCCCACGGTGGGATTAAGGAGGCAACCAGAAGTGATAAAATTAATGGGTTGAGATAGACAGTTTAATAGGAAAAGCAAAAATTACATGTGCAAGCAAAGCAACATACAGAATTAATTCACTGCTTTTTATTGTCAGGCAGGTGTTCAGCCATTTCCCAGAAAGCAGGGCTCCATTGTGCATAACAATTACTCGGATAAAAAACATTCCCCCTTCCTTCTTCTCTCCACAGCTTTTATTGCTAAGCATGGTTTCATGTGGTCTGGGATATCCCTTTGGTCAGTTGGACCAATTGTCCCAGCTGTGTCCTCTTCAAACATTTTGCACACCGCAGCTTACCCACTGGTGGAGCAGTGTAAAGAGAAGCAAAGAAGATTTTGGTGTTGGATAAACATTGCTTGTAGTAATTAAAACATCCTTGTGTTATCAAAATTTTTTCGGTCACAAATCCAAAATATAGCAACATATGAGCAAGTATGAAGAATATTAGTTCTATCCCAGCCAAAACCAGTACAAAACCCATTTATTTTTAATGTAACTGTTTGACATAATACATCCTGTTAAACATCCAAAGGATAAATAACAGAGATCAGCCTGCGAGTTTTGGGTTAATCATAGAATTTTGTCTCAGGACTCTAGAACAATAATCCTAAATCAGAAAGTTTGACCATTTCCTAAAGGTATACGCCTCTTTTTCTAAATGTGTAGAATACCCATGGTGATATATAGTTCTAAAGAATTTTACTGTTATGACATAGTCTGAACTATTTAAAAACAAATAGGGAGAGAAAAAAATACAGAACAGATAAAACTTTACAAGCAACTGAATTACAATTCATTAAAATACGGTTCTCATGTTGCAAAGAGAAAGCACTTAAGGTCATTACAAAAAGAAGTTCTGTATGGGCTCTGCTATTATCATACAGGTATACAGTACAACAGATAAACTCAGAGCATTTTCCTGTTACAGTTCCCACTTGAGAAGCCAACAAACTTTTTTAAAATAATATGTTTTCAAAACTCAAAGGTGATACTATATTCATTCTTCATTGTCCACTTAGGATGAATTAGTAACCTGTCTTTTCTGGCTCAGGATGGGGTTGCTTGGTTTCCTTTGTTGTCCATGTCCTATCTACCTAATAAGATACAAACTCACTGTTAGAGCACAAGCTTCTTCTCTGAATTTTAATTAGCTGACCCCATTCTTCTGCTTTTGTTCCTTTATTCTTAATGGTGCTGCTTTTTTATTTTCATGCTGATAAAAAACACCCATGGAAACTTGGGCGGATTAGCTGGCCTGCTTTCATAAATCCATCCCAGAATAAGAGATTAAACCCTGTTTTTTAGGTGTATCACCTACTAGGAAAAGAAACCAAACCAAACAAACAACCCAAACATATTTTCCGAGTGAACACAACACATTTTCTTTTCCTTGTTTCTTATTAGACTGTAACATATGAAATTTTCTAAAATAATGTGCTGTACAGCAGACACTCAGCAGATGAGAAATTGCAACCAAATTATTAAAGTCTACCAAGTTGAAAACAGGTACTTATAACAAAAAATGTAAAGCAACCAATAGTCTGTACTTCTATATACCTTAACCCACTACCTTTGCATTATATAACTAGAAGAATGTCCTGGTTTAAATATTAAATGTGAATCCCAAAAACCCAAGAACAGAATTGCTCTGTATTACCCGCTCTCCACCCTCCCACAGGAAGATAGAAGGGGAATAAGGAAGAGAGACTTAAACTTTGGAAACTGAAACTAGAAACAAATTTACTGTAACACAAGGTAAAAGGGTAAAACGTGGGAGAAGAACAGGTAAGTATCTATATACAAAACCAGTCTTGATGGTGGCAGGGATATAGGAAAGGCAGGGTTGCTCCAGGGGAGAGGTCCACGGCTCCTCACAGCACCGAATGCAGTGGGATTCTGGAGCGAGCATGTGGGAAACTGAAGGAACCAGAAGCAGTCCCAGCAGGCAGAAAGGAGCAGGCAGGGAGAAGGGCCTGGCTTCTGACTCTCCTGGCTTTTATAGATTGTGACAGGAAGTGGGTGGGAATATTGACCCAGTCTTTCAGGGCCCTAAGGACCCTCTCTCTCTAGGTGTCCGACACCGTCCTAGGGTCTCCCAAATCATAACAAAGACTCATAGAGTCATGGAATCATAGAATGCCAGGTTGGAAGGGCCCTCAAGGGTCATGTGGTCCAACCTTTCTAGGTACCACTATAGTTTTCATGAGATGGCTCAGCACCCTGTCAAGCTGAGACTTAAAACTCTCCAATGTGGTGGAATGTACCTCTTCCCATGAGAGACTGTTCCAGTGTTTGATTGTCCTCGTGGTGAAAAATTTATCTCTTGGGTCCAATCGAAATGTCCTCAGCAGTAACCTGTGCCCATTACCCCTTGTCTTTTCCATGTGACTCCTTGTAAACAGGGAGTGTCCATCGTCTTGGTAGCCACCCTTTAAGTACTGGAACATGATAATGAAATCACCCCAAAGCCTTCTCTTCTCAAGGCTGAGTAAACCCAGTTTTCTCAGCCCCTCCTCTCATATGGCTTGCCCTCTGATCCTCCATGTTGCCCTTCTCTGGACCCTCTCCAGCCTGTCAGCATCCTTTTTGTAGAGCAGCAACCAAAACTGAATGCAATACTTCAGGTGTGGTCTGACAAGTGCCGAGTAGATCGGAATGGTGACTTTATCTCTGCTGGTGATGCCCTTGTTGATGCAGCCCAGCATCCTGCTGACTTTCTTTGCCACTGCAGCACACTGGTCACTCATGCAGGCAGAAAGGAGCAGGCAGGGAGAAGGGCCTGGCTTCTGACTCTCCTGGCTTTTATAGATTGTGACAGGAAGTGGGTGGGAATATTGACCCAGTCTTTCAGGGCCCTAAGGACCCTCTCTCTCTAGGTGTCCGACACCGTCCTAGGGTCTCCCAAATCATAACAAAGACTCATAGAGTCATGGAATCATAGAATGCCAGGTTGGAAGGGCCCTCAAGGGTCATGTGGTCCAACCTTTCTAGGTACCACTATAGTTTTCATGAGATGGCTCAGCACCCTGTCAAGCTGAGACTTAAAACTCTCCAATGTGGTGGAATGTACCTCTTCCCATGAGAGACTGTTCCAGTGTTTGATTGTCCTCGTGGTGAAAAATTTATCTCTTGGGTCCAATCGAAATGTCCTCAGCAGTAACCTGTGCCCATTACCCCTTGTCTTTTCCATGTGACTCCTTGTAAACAGGGAGTGTCCATCGTCTTGGTAGCCACCCTTTAAGTACTGGAACATGATAATGAAATCACCCCAAAGCCTTCTCTTCTCAAGGCTGAGTAAACCCAGTTTTCTCAGCCCCTCCTCTCATATGGCTTGCCCTCTGATCCTCCATGTTGCCCTTCTCTGGACCCTCTCCAGCCTGTCAGCATCCTTTTTGTAGAGCAGCAACCAAAACTGAATGCAATACTTCAGGTGTGGTCTGACAAGTGCCGAGTAGATCGGAATGGTGACTTTATCTCTGCTGGTGATGCCCTTGTTGATGCAGCCCAGCATCCTGCTGACTTTCTTTGCCACTGCAGCACACTGGTCACTCATGTTGAGCCTGTTATCCACCAAGACCCTCAGGGGGGTCTCCCCTTTTCCACAGGGCTGCTCTCCACTAGATGGATCCCAGTCTGAACTGCACTCCTGAAAAAAAGTGGTAACAAAAATAAATTAAAAAAAACCAACTGTTGTAAAATGATGAACAGCAGAACTTTTGTGTTTCCTGAAGGCATAAAGAAAACCAAGTGCATTAATTAACATGGTTGTCATACGAGACATTTGTGCTACTTGACAAGGCAGTTTCCTTACTAAAACTCCTACATAGAAAACAAGTGCCGTAGTGTGGTTTGAGCAACATTACCTACTGTTCCATCTTGTCTGAAAATAAGGTTGATATTTTTCTTGATGACAATGGGAAGGCATCTATGTGTCTTATTTTGACGTGTCTTGTTACTTGGTGGTGTCATTCCTCTGCAGGTTACAAGGAGCTGAAGGAAGGAAGGTAAGGAAAAATTAAAGGCTCATTTGCACATGGACATTAACATGTTATAAGGTGGACTCTGAACACACAGTGCACCATCCATTATATTTCTCAGTTCCCAGACAATGGATCTAACATTGAATTCTGTAGGTATCTCTGGAATCCCTATCACATCAGAAGCCTGCATAAATATTTCAATTAGGTGACCAAATATCTTACAGTAAGAATATCATGGCACTTCTGAACAAGGATCTCAATCACTTTTTGTACCCAATACTACCTTAAGGAATGTGGCTAAGATACCTGGAAGCATATAATGAAAGATAAATATACTCAAGAAGCATTGGGTGCATCTGAGTTTGACTCTAAAGACACGATGTGAAATGCTGTAAAGTTGGCCCAGGGTAATACTGTAGGTAGAAACATGGATAGCAATCTGTCCAGATTTAGGACTGCCCTGTAGCCTGTATCTACTGTTTCCCATGTAGAAAGATTGAATTTTTTGAGGATTACAGGGTAAAATAGGTTTCAGATTCAGAATATTGAAGTGACCTGCTATTTGTTAAAACCAAATCTGTGTAATACAAAATTACAGACAACAAACTTTTCCTATACTCACAATGGTTTTCATAATTAATTCAGCTTTTCTGATAACCTAGTAGCCTAACCAGCAGCTATTTCAAAGCTATCTACCTTTGATGAGAGCTAACCTACTGTATTGCAGTATTAGTTACAGAAATACTCTTTTGGTTAAATAGTACTCCTATGAAAGCATTTGAAAACTATAGAAATTCTCTCAAAGTAATTAAGAGATAAGACCTGTACTAGGTATCCTTGAGGCTAAATGCTAAAAATCTTACATAAGCTACATAACATGCCTTTGGAGAAATAAAGATGCCATGAGCTTTCCCCCTCTGTCTGATTTGTCTTCATGTTTACTGCAAAGAACATCTAATGAACATCTCTACAGATACTGTCCTATCATTCTTCACCCAGACACACTCCAGATTACAGCCTCTCTGGGTAATTTGCTCTACTGCTTGACTATTGTTATAGTCCAAGCTTGTTCCTAATACTGACTTGAAATTTCCCCTGTTGCAACATGTGTCTGCTGACCCCTCATGCATCCCCAAGAAGAGACTGGACTATTCTTCTGTGAAGGACCAGGTATTTCCTTACACGAACATGAAATGTCCTTTGAGTCAGCTGACAAAACTGACTTAAAACGGTGTCTCCACACGGCGCTGAACCCCCTCTGTGTGTGTGTGTGGGGGGGAGCAGCTGCTGCAGGGGAGGAGCCGTGGCCGGAAGCAGGGGCAGGACTAGGTCCCGTCTGATTGGCTGAAAAGCCCGGAAATGCAAAACTGGCGCCGAAGAACCCCATGAGAGAGGCAGCGCGACACGCCCCTCTCTCTCTCGCTCTCTCCTCGTGTGTTCGAGGCGGTCGTCTACACCCGCAGCCTGCCGCCGCCATTGTTCCTGCCGCGTGCTGCCGCCCGTCCCCGCTGCTGGGAGCTGCCTGCCAGGCGGCTCT
>NW_009953507.1:3557607-3604409 GCF_000747805.2 Chaetura pelagica | reverse complement strand
TCGCCGCAGCCGCCGCTGCTAAAGCCGCAGTCCCAGAGTCCCGGCGCCATTCGCCGCAGCTGCAGCTGCCAAAGCCCCGGTCCCCAGGTCCCGGAGCCGCTCTGCACACCTACGGTCCCGGAGCCGCGCACCGACTGCCGCCGCTTTGTGGTGGGGGGGGGCGACCTGCGCTTGGAGTGCCCGCAGCCTCTTTGCTACCCAGCTCATCGAACCTGCACTGCCGTGGTGAGACAATTCCGGCTACCCCAGCTTATAGGGGAAAATATAATCCAGCCATTCGGGCAAATCCCTCCCCTCTGCTTCCCTCACGTGAATAAGATGTGTAACTAAGGTGTACCCATATATGTTGAATGTGTTGTAATCACTCCTTTTGAACCTCCTGCCCCAAATTGCTTTGTTTTCCCCACAATAAACCTTGCTGTTGTTAGAAATTTAGTAAGCACTGAGCGAGTTATTCACTCAAAAAAGTCAGGACATAAGTTCCTGTATCCTCTGTGTGAGGCGATATCCACGTGTGGATCTCTCAGCAAATCCTGATAAGTTAATACACTCCAATAAGGAGATATAATAGGTCACGGATCGTGACATCTTCTTTGTAGCATTATAGAAGATATCTGTAGGTAGCAACAAGATCCCTTCTTTACCTTCTTCAAACTGAACAAATCCAGTTCCCAGAGCCCTTATGCATTGTGCCCCATCCTCCTAATCTTAAACACAGCTGTCCTTTGGACTAACACTAGTAGTATATAATTAACTTTTTTTGTTGTTGTTGTGAGGAACCCAAATCTATACACAGTAGTCTAGAAGTGATCTATGAAGTGTTCAGTACAGGGAAATAGCCACATCTTTCAGCCTGTTGGTCACATCCATGCTAATACTGTATGATTGGTCATCTTCAGTATGACAAAGGGCTGATGACTCATATTTTAATACTTCTCCAATACATCCTATTCTGCAAAGCCCTTCCCTAGTCAGTTAGTTACCAGACAATACTGTTACATAAGATTATTCCAACCCAGCTGCAGGACTTGCCATTTGCCTTGCTGAATATTATGAAACTTATATGCACTCATTTCTCCACTTGTCAAGTCACCTTTGAATAGTAGTCGTGCCTTCCAGTCTATTGACCTTCTCTGCCACATCCTTAGTCTAATGTCATTCACAAACTTATTTCCAAAAGGATTTTCTCCAGTCTTCCTAGGGAGAAGCCTATGGTTTCCTAGGTCCTTCTTTAATCAATTGGAAGATGAGTGTGATGTTAGCCTTTTGCCTGTCATCATGAAACTCTTCTGATTGGCACGACTTTTTGAAGATGAGGAGGAACAGTCTCATAATTATACCAGGCAGTTTCCTCAGCATCCTCTAATGCATCCCTTCTTGTTCCATGGCTATTAAAATGTATCCACTTTGGTTAAGTGATCCCTAAATCTATCATCTACTAAAGTAGATGGTTTATCCCTCATACTGACTCTGACAGTTGCCCTTACAGTCCTGAGATGACTGAAGCCAGGCTTCAGCTGTTAAAAAGAGAGGAAGAAGATAATTTGACAAGTGCTTTGTCACTAGATTCAATGCCTCACATTTTCCTTAGGCTTCCTTTTGCTGACAAGAAACCCTTTTCTGGCTTTCTCATCTCTCCTTAGTTTCAGCTTCAGCTGAACTTTGCCTTTCTGAACTCCTTCCCTGCATGTACAGGTTCTTCCCAAGAAGTACATCACTGCTTCCTCCTTCACAATACTTTGTTGTTTGAACTTTAGCTCAGTCATGAATTCCCCATTCATCAGAACTGGCCTTCTGCTATGGTTGCTTGACTTCCTGTACATTAAAATAGATGATTCTTGTGCTTTGAAGAGCATTTCCTGAATATGAAAAAGCTCTCCTGAGCCCCTTTGCTCTTCAGAGGAGTTAGCAATGAGGTGCTGCCAAGCATATCCCTGAATAAGCTGAAATCTGCTTTCCTGAAGTCCATATTTGTGATGCCATGATTCATCTCGCTCACATCTCTTATGATCTTAAACTCCTCTGTCTTGAGAACATTGTTCCATACTGTAGAATATGCTGTTGACCTTAACACTTCATTAAAAGAAAAACTGGTCCTTTCTTAATCACAAGTAGCATGCCAAATCACCTTACCCTGCCAGCTCACTGATCACGTATTTTTGTCAAGAAGTAATCCTTGATGCTCTCTGGAAGTCTACATCCCTTGTGCCCTCCAGCATTGTTCTTCCAGCACAGGTCAGGATAGTAACACCCTCCATGAGAACCTTGGCCAATAGGCTTCTTCAGATATCAGTATTACTTCTTGATTAGGCACTGTAGAGTTCTGAAATTAATAACTGTCTCAGAACAGCTGCCCTGACACAATGGACATGGTGCTTGGGTGGGGTTCTCATTCTTTAAGCCACCTGGACTCTCTTCTCACAAGAAGATCCCTTCAGTAATGACCCTGATAAACTGGACACCATCCTTGAAAGGGGAGGCTCTCCTTTGGTAGCCACCCTAATAGATAAGACACAGTCCTTATTCAATAAGGAGCAGTGACCAGCAAGAGGAGCCCCACAGAGGTAGAGTGCCACCTTGCAAAAGAACACTATCCTGTTTAAGAACAGAGTGCACACTAGGTCAACCAGTTTGGGAGGAGCCAAGTGACCACCTGGACCCACACTCCCTACCACCTCATTTCTAGAACATTCTCAAACCCAACAATGAGTCTGTACCCAGAAGAGGTTGAGCCAGGTAGCATAAAAGAGGCAGACTTGGAAGGGCTGGTGCAAGTGCCTGCAATCCGAGGACCACAACCTCATGCTAAGATCACACTGGATGCAAGGGTGGTGAAATCTTTTCTATATCCTTTTTCTTAATGTCTCTCTTTTTCTCTCACTCCCTCTTCCTCTCTCTTTCTAAGTTTATTCTAGGCACATAAGGGTAACATAATTTCCAATTTTGCTAAGTTTTTCCAGTTGCAACCTGTTCTTCTGAGAGTACAACTCTGCTAATTTCTGATAGTTGTAACCTGTTCCTTTGAAAGTGATATTGTATCTGTTGCTTTGTATAGTGATTGACTCCTCCTCCTCATCCTGGCCAGCCCTTCCTAAAGGGAAAAGCTGAGAAAATTCTATATTTTAAGAGATCAAAGAATAGTCCCTTCTACACTCCATTCAAAGGGGCAACCACTCAAGTAATATACTATAGCCAAAAATTATTTCACATTTAGTTTCTATTGCTATTTTGATAAGATGAACATCTAGTATTACGCAACAGTAAGCTGAATGTTACTCTGTTATGTCTACAAAGTGTTCTGACATTTATAAAAATTTTTCTTCTTCAGAACATTCTTCCTTATGCACTGTGTATGGAAGAGCCTCACACCATGAGTAAGAAAATTCACCAGTTCAGTTAGAGTAGTGCTTAGAAGGCACGTAAGATGATAGAATATTAGGTAGCCATGTTAAAGAATAGTACTACTGTCTTTACAAAAAATATTAAGTACACTTTTTCTCCTTCCTTGATGCCCCACAGATCACCCAGGCTTTCTGGCAAAATGACATTTCATGTTTGTCTTCTGCATCAGCAAAACTGAAGCACAGGCAGTAAACCAGAGAAAGATACAATTAAAGATTTAACATCTAATATCTTGCCACTGATATATTAAGCTCAGGGGAGAAGACAATACCTCCAATACACCAATATCTCTCACTTGATTTCCTTGCCAGTCGTGTAATATAAGCCTTCAACTCAGGAAGAGCACTACAAAGTGCTTCCTACTTCAATAGTCCTATAATGAACGGTTACCTGTAATAAAATCTCTTTCCACAGAAGTAGAGAGGACAATAGTTGCTTTTAATACCTATTACAGAACTAGCAGAAGTATCTCTGTTCTTGAAATTGTGATTTTCCCCTTTCTCATTCTTTTTTAGTGAGAATTATTTGTAAGTCAGGCACATGTTTCCTGTATCATTTCACACAGGGTCAGTGTGATTTGAATAAGAGCAAAACTACAGTACAGAGTTCAGAAACACTTGCATAAAACCAAGTGTTACATATAATCCAGCAAGGGGGAAGAAATTAAGACTGCAATATTTCACAGCAGCTCACTGAGAATGGTTTCAGAGCTTAAACATATTTCTGTCTCAAAATTAATTAAACTGTGATTAAACTAATCTGTTCCATGCAGGGTTTTACTGTGAGACCATGGACGTTTAAGGGACAATTTACATGTTTGTGTAAAAGTACAACCTTAGAGTGTAAAAATTTATGTGTAAGTTTTCTCTTTCTCACACACCAAAGAATAGATAATTGTTGTTAAATTTTTGACAAAAGTTAATGAAATTTGTATGAGTTTCTAATTCAAAGTATATTAATGTGTCACAGTGGAAGTGCTGTTTAAATATTAAAATCCTGAAAATGAATTCAAAAGCTTATGGTACATGTAAAAATAATTTTATCATCCAAAGTTAACAAGGGGGTTGTGTGCTATGGCACTCTAATTGTAATGTGTACTGCAGTTTTCAGATCTACAAGAGTTTTAGGTTTAATTTGTTATAGTAGGAGACAATTCCTACTAAAAGTGGCCCACAAAACAGAGCTTCTGAAGGGAAAGCCACAGGGAATAATAGCAGAGAGAACTAAATAACAGTGCGGTAATACTGAACTTATGTTGTGATGACTTCTTGAGACCTTGCAGAACCTGGGTCTTTTTGGAGTGACAAATCTAGTTACTCTCCTAAAATCCAAATGATAAAAAGATCTAGTGCATATGAGAACTAGGAGAATGGTCTTTTAACTGATTAAAGATAAGTGATTAATCACTTGTGAGCAATACTAAAATTTTGAATTTATAGAAAGTAATACATATTTTTGAAATTTCAGTAATAGAACAGGATTATTATTCTCCATGCTCACAGGTGTTTTAACTAAGCTTGTTCGTTCATCTTCAGATATATTTTAAACTGCTTAAATGTTTCTGCATTGTGCTATAAAGGACATTCCAAACCAGAAAGAGTTGCAAAATGAGTAAACTCTATATGGAATTAAAAACAGTTTACACATAGTTCAGCATGTTTATTTATAAACATAAGAGCACTGTTGAAGATATTTTTACAGCCATAGAGATGAACAGAAAAAGACAAAGCTGCAAACTCAATAGGAGGGCTGTGAAGCTATGAATATATTTGAGCACATGCCATACTGATAATTTTAACTGGAAAAAAGGTAGAGGACTTATATCCTGTCTCACAGTGTTTTGGAGAATTTGGAAATAGGTTCTATCTGAGCAGAAAATGTATTCCAAGCATACAGCCAAGACAGAGAATGGCAGAAGAGACGACCAAGGGGAAAGTGAAAGTGAACGACACTGTCAGAGTGCAGAGTCCGAGAGAGGGGAAATTAATTAGTAGCAAGCTACTATGTAAACATTTATATGGAATTGGTGAATATTCAAAATTAAGTTTCTCATAAAAAAATGAATAGGAAGTGACAGTTAGGCTGCCAACAGCTGTTGAAGAGGCAGCTAGAGATGAGAAAAATGCATCTAGATAGAGAAGATAAGCATGAAAATGGTTGTTTAAAAAAAAAACACAAAAAAAACCAAAACAACAACAAAAATACACAAAAAATTGAATGGGAACCATAATTGGTTTCTTAATATTTTCTTTTACTTCCTTTCTGCTGGAAGCTATTTTCCTTGGTGGAAAGAAGTAGTGAAACTAGAACTCTCTAAAAATGTTCTTTATTAAAGAAAAATGTACAATATGAGCAGAATAGGCATTACAAAACTTGTGATCAAATGCAGAAAAGCCTAAATCCATTCCAACTTAGCAACCCTGATAAGCACATGGTTGAAGTGAGGTAGGTATTTAACTGCTTTGAATAACTGAGATGTTCATGCAAAATTAGTGTTTTGAAAGATGTTTGGTTTTCAAGCCCTTGGGGCATGGATTCTCTGGAGCCTCCTACTCATGCCAGCCTACTGCTTTATTGCTATAGTAAGCAGTTCTATCAAATTCTTATGCCTCATTGAGAAATTCTTCACCTAAACTGCAGTTCAGCCTTGAATTTTCTAAAATATACATTGTATGAAGTAGCAATGTTAACAATGCAGACGCACATAAACAATTAATGTGCAGTGCCAGTCACAGAAGAAACGTGATCTTGCAACACATTGATCTATTCATAGGGAAGAATGAGAAATATCCCCCTACCTTCTCTCAGATTCTCTCTTCAGTGACCATACATCTTCCATACACAATGCATTATTCCTCTCCTATTCATATGCCTCCCGGCTTAAATTACAATTTTCTAAATATATCATGTCATGTTATTTATCTTGTTACCCAGATGCAAGATATTTGCCTGGTCTACTGACTCTGGATTCCTACAAATAAATCACTGTTTCCAGAGTGCATGCTGCAAGTCCAGGGTTAACTGAAACACCAAATATTTTTCAATTATACAGTGTCTCAATAACATTGTTACACAGAACAAAGCAGAGTAATTTGATTTCCAGAATTAAAGGAGTAGATTATTGCTCCTCCACAGATAGCCTTCCATAAATCTAGAGGGAAAGAAAATCTGTTAGAACGATCAAGATGTGAATAGACAATGAAAAGTGATTTAAAAATATTGGAGTTTTTGTATGACTAACGTTGCTTCAGTTTGCTAGTCAAAGATTCATCACAAAGTATGAAGAAACTCAATACTATAAAAAAACCTTTCCATTAAAGTAAGCATCTATGAATAGTGGATGCTATTCCACATTGTTTCCAAGGAATATATGTGGAAGTATTCAAAGGACAGACTCACACTTTCTCAAAATAGTTGAAGTTGTCAGGGACCTATGGAGACCATTTCATTGTACCCCCAAGCTCAGCTCTGTACCTACCAGAGGTTGCGCAGCATCTTGTCCAGTCAGGTTTTAAGTCTCTCCAAGAAAGGAAACTCCACAAACTCTCCTGGCATTCTGTTCAAGTATTTGAAAAACCTCACAGTAAAAAAAACAAAACACAAAACACAGTACCACACAGAGGGTTATTCTGTTCAGACAGAATTTCCTGAATTTCAGTTGGTGCCCATTGTCTATTGTCCTACCATTGGGCATCATTAGGGAGTGTCTGGCCTCATCTCCTCCCTGACCCCCATCAAGTATTTATACACTTCGTCAAGTATTTATACCTTTGAGCTTTTTGTTCTCGAGGCTCTCGAGGGTCTCTCAGCCTCTCCTTGTATGGCAGCTGCTCCCATCCCATCATCACCCTCATGGCCCTTGGCTGAATTTGCTTCAGAATGTCCATGTCTACTGAGGAGGCCAGCTCTGGACACAGCATCCCAGATGTGTCTCAACAGTGATGAGCAGAAGGGAAGGATCATCTCTGTTGACCTACTGGCAACACTATGCCTGTTGCATCCCAGAAGGCTACTGACCTTCTTTGACACAAGGGCACTTTGCTGGCTCGTTTCAGTTTGTTTTCCAGTAAGAAAGACTCTTGAGGTTCTTCTCTGCCATCTGCTTTGCAGTTGGTCAGCATCCTAGGCTGTACTGGTGTGTGGGACTATTCCTCCTCAAACGCAGACTTAGGCATGTTCCTTTGCTGAACATCATGAAACTTTTCTCTGTCAAATTCTTCCGCCTGTCCAGGTCCCTCTAAATGGCAACAAGATCTAATAATAGAATCATAATGGTTGGAAGGGACCTCTGAAGATCATCGAGTCCAAACCCCCTCCTGCAGCAGAAGCACCTAGGGCAGATCACAGAGGAACCTGTCCAGACGGGTCTGGGAAGTCTCCAGAGAAGGTGACTCCACAACCTCTTTGGGCAGCCTGTTCCAGTGCTCTGTCACCCTTACTGTAAATAAATTTTTCCTCATGTTGAGATGGAAATTCCTGTGTTGTAGCTCGGTGCCATTTCCTCTCATTCTATTACAGGGCACCACTGAAAAGAGACTGGCCAGTTCTTGACGTCTACCCTTCACATATTTATAGACATTAATAAGGTCCCCTCAGTCTTCTCCTCTCAAGACTAAACAGCCCTAGGTGTTTTTAGCCTTTGCTCGTATGACAGATGTTTCAGTCCCTTAATCATCCTTGTAGCCCTCTGTTGGACTCTTTCCAGCATATCCTGGTCCTTCTTGAACTGGGGAGGCCAGACCTGGACACAATACTCCAGATATGGTCTTACTAGGTCAGAGTAGAGGGGGAGGAGAACCTCCCTTGGCCTGCTGGCCATACTATTGGCTCTCTTGGCCATGAGGGCACATTGCTGTCACATGGATAACTCATTGTCCACCAGGACCTCAAGGTTCTTCTCCATGGGGCTGCTTTCTAGCAGCTCAACACCTAATCTATATTGGTGCATGGTGTTTTTTCTTCCTAGACGCAGGACTCTACACTTATTCTTGTTGAATCCCATTAGGTTAATCTTTGCCCAGCTCTCTAGTCTGTCTAGACCTCACTGAATAGCTGCATAGCCTTCAGGTGTATTAGCCAGCTTTGCAGCATCAGCAAACTTGCTGAGGATACACTCTATCCCCTTCTGCAGGTCACTGATGAAGATATGGAATAAGACTGGGCCCATTATTGATCCCTGGGATACACCACTAATCACAGGTCTCAAACTGGACTCTGCAGAATTGATCACAACCCTCTGGGGTCTATTGTTTAGCCAGTTCTTGATCCATCTCACTGTCTGCTCTTCTAACTGACACTTCCTGAGCTTATCCACAAGGATATTATGGGACACATTGTCAAAAGCCTTGATTAAAGTCAAGGAAGACACATCCACTACTCTCCCTGTATCTACCCATTCAGTCACACCATCATAGAAGATGATCAGATTAGTCAAATATGATTTCCCCTTGGTGAATCCATGCTGGCTACTTCTGATAACTTTCTTCTATTCCATGTGCTTAGAGATGACCTCCAGAATGAGCTTCTCCATCCTTTTCCAGGGATGGATGAGAGGCTGACCAGTCCGTAGTTACCCAGGTCCTGTTTCTTGCCCTTCTTGAAGACTTTGCTGGCTCGTTTCAGTTTGTTTTCCAGTAAGAAAGACTCTTGAGGTTCTTCTCTGCCATCTGCTTTGCAGTTGGTCAGCATCCTAGGCTGTACTGGTGTGTGGGACTATTCCTCCTCAAACGCAGACTTAGGCATGTTCCTTTGCTGAACATCATGAAACTTTTCTCTGTCAAATTCTTCCGCCTGTCCAGGTCCCTCTAAATGGCAACAAGATCTAATAATAGAATCATAATGGTTGGAAGGGACCTCTGAAGATCATCGAGTCCAAACCCCCTCCTGCAGCAGAAGCACCTAGGGCAGATCACAGAGGAACCTGTCCAGACGGGTCTGGGAAGTCTCCAGAGAAGGTGACTCCACAACCTCTTTGGGCAGCCTGTTCCAGTGCTCTGTCACCCTTACTGTAAATAAATTTTTCCTCATGTTGAGATGGAAATTCCTGTGTTGTAGCTCGGTGCCATTTCCTCTCATTCTATTACAGGGCACCACTGAAAAGAGACTGGCCAGTTCTTGACGTCTACCCTTCACATATTTATAGACATTAATAAGGTCCCCTCAGTCTTCTCCTCTCAAGACTAAACAGCCCTAGGTGTTTTTAGCCTTTGCTCGTATGACAGATGTTTCAGTCCCTTAATCATCCTTGTAGCCCTCTGTTGGACTCTTTCCAGCATATCCTGGTCCTTCTTGAACTGGGGAGGCCAGACCTGGACACAATACTCCAGATATGGTCTTACTAGGTCAGAGTAGAGGGGGAGGAGAACCTCCCTTGGCCTGCTGGCCATACTATTGGCTCTCTTGGCCATGAGGGCACATTGCTGTCACATGGATAACTCATTGTCCACCAGGACCTCAAGGTTCTTCTCCATGGGGCTGCTTTCTAGCAGCTCAACACCTAATCTATATTGGTGCATGGTGTTTTTTCTTCCTAGACGCAGGACTCTACACTTATTCTTGTTGAATCCCATTAGGTTAATCTTTGCCCAGCTCTCTAGTCTGTCTAGACCTCACTGAATAGCTGCATAGCCTTCAGGTGTATTAGCCAGCTTTGCAGCATCAGCAAACTTGCTGAGGATACACTCTATCCCCTTCTGCAGGTCACTGATGAAGATATGGAATAAGACTGGGCCCATTATTGATCCCTGGGATACACCACTAATCACAGGTCTCAAACTGGACTCTGCAGAATTGATCACAACCCTCTGGGGTCTATTGTTTAGCCAGTTCTTGATCCATCTCACTGTCTGCTCTTCTAACTGACACTTCCTGAGCTTATCCACAAGGATATTATGGGACACATTGTCAAAAGCCTTGATTAAAGTCAAGGAAGACACATCCACTACTCTCCCTGTATCTACCCATTCAGTCACACCATCATAGAAGATGATCAGATTAGTCAAATATGATTTCCCCTTGGTGAATCCATGCTGGCTACTTCTGATAACTTTCTTCTATTCCATGTGCTTAGAGATGACCTCCAGAATGAGCTTCTCCATCCTTTTCCAGGGATGGATGAGAGGCTGACCAGTCTGTAGTTACCCAGGTCCTGTTTCTTGCCCTTCTTGAAGACTGGAGTGACAGTGAATCAGCTGCACTCCCTGCTCCCCATTTTGCATCATCCGGGAGCTTCATGAAGGTGCACTCTGTCCAATCATGCACCTCATTAATTAAAATGTTACACAGTATTGGCCCTGATCTTAACCCCTGGGGTACACCATGAGTGACTGGCCACCGACTTGCACTTCATGTTGGTCACAGTCCTTTGAACCTGGCAGTTCAACCAGTTTTCAATCAACCTTACTGCCCACTTAGAGAGTCCATACACAAATGCTTCTTTTATTTCTTTACAACAGGAACTGAACTAATAAAGAATTTACACATCTTTAGATTTGGACCTCATGTCACTGTAAATTTTTTAAATTTTATTCCACTGTCCAGTACTCTTGCCATTTCTTAGCCCACCCTTCCCTTGTAATATCTGGAGAACAATGATGATTTCAGCTGCCCTGCCCTCTTTAAAACCCATTTTGCAGTAATTTTTGCTCAACTTATATGGGAAATACAGAGTTTCCTGTTTTACAGCTCCTTTAATTCTTTCACCTAGAAATATTCAATAAAGGAGTTCTTTTGCTACTTTAAATGAAGAGATATAAGGTTGTTTGTAGAATACACAGTGAATTATACATGCCAAAATGTGCATCAAAAGGAAGAGTTATAATTTAAATTACCCTGGTTTCAAGACTATAACATAGCAATTTCTAGTACAAAGCTGATAGGCATTTAGCTTCCTGAATAAATACTAGAGCATCCTTCCTTTAAAATACACTCATCTGCCTAAAACTAACACTCTACTACCAGAATAAAACAAGCATATCACTTGCTCTGTTCTTTAGATAGCCAGATATCTTTCTATCAGAAGAAGAAATTATCAACTTAATCATCAACTGAATAAAAGCAAAACCATACCCTAGCCAGGATCCTGTCATTGTTTATAATTGTCACCCCATGCTACACTATTTTTTTCCTCTTTCCTCTTCTCCTTGGTAATTCCTTGGTGATTATTCATTTCCTACTCACTACACTGGCATACAGACTTAAAAGAGCTCACATATTAACAAAACACCTTACAGGTGCTTCTTCATGTGCTTATGAGCAAGACATAAAATACAAACAGAAAGCGTAATTGTCACATGAAATTATTTGTTTCATTTAGGGTTTTTTTCTGACCAATCAAGAAAACTTAGCTGGGCCAAGGATGAAGTAAATATTTTTTATCTACCAGCTACCAAAGAAAAAAGGAGTGAATTATTATTCTGCTTGCAGGCTTTGATATGGTTTAAACACATATGTTTGCACATCATAATTTCCAGGCAGCAAGTTAGAATGCCTCTTTTAATCATTGTGATTGTGACATTGCAATGCTGGGAAGTCTCACAACAAGTGCATAATACTGAAACCATAAGAAAATACTCAATAAGCTTTATGCAGGAATCAATAATCACAAACATCAGCAATGCAGATGCTGCAACTACTCAGACCCATTAATTATTTCTAACAATTGGATAAGGAAAGAAAATAAGAAGGGATACAGAATAAGAAAGTGAACTTTTAGGTCCAAGTAACTAATAAGGAAAAAAATAACTTTGGCTATGAAGGTGGTAAAGTTTAGTAAGATAGGGGCACATTCAAGAAGGAGAAAAGACCACCAAGCATCCTTACAGAAGAAGATTTACTGTTTTATTTTACATTTGGGACCAATGTTATAGAATTATGTGTGTAGAAGCAGCTGTAACAGTAATTGCAAAAGGTTGTGAAATCAGAAAAATGTCAGTGTACACTAAGCACCATGGACAACAGACTACTCAGAGTGTTTTGGAAAGCTATTGTATTCAAACTTGTGACTAACTAGAAAGAATATGTAGAGGTAAAATGCTCAATTAAATTAATAATTACAATTAATTTCTAATACTAGGGAAGAATATTATTGTAAGAAAGAACTAAGAAAAGTAGTATATTCTAAGTCAATGAAACAAGGGAATAGTAGCAATAGTGTGGTGTTTTTAATTTTCTTTTTACTCATGGTTCTGTTAAATTATTCTTGTTATATTGAAAAAAAAAAAGCCAGTAACAAAAACAAACCAAAACAGCAACCTGGGAGGACACATAGATTTTGAAAGGTTTTTGCAAACGTTTTCTGAATGGCATTCTTTTCTGCTTAAAAATGCAGAGCAGATAAAGTTTTTTAGACAAGTAAACATTTAGAGGAAGACAGGATAATTTATTTTTAGTAGAAGCTATACAAGATATTTTTCTCAGGCTTGGTTTGGAATAGGAACATTAGTGTCTTATGGTTACTTTTTTATTTGTAATTTTACTGAGGTGCTCTAAATATACCACTTATTTTACAGTAATTGGAAATTATGTCTGCGATATAATTTCAGCATAAGTCAAGTTTGTGTGTGTGTGTGAATTTACCTTTCCTTCAAAGTTTTATTCCCAAAACATAGATAATAAATGAAGCATTTTGTGAAGGACCAGGTATTTCCTTACACGAACATGAAATGTCCTTCGAGTCAGCCGACAAAACTGACTTAAAATGGCGTCTCCACGTGGCGCTGAACCCTCTCTGTGTGTGTAGGGGGGAGGAGCTGCGGCCGGAAGCAGGGGTGGGACTAGGTCCTGTCTGCCCCGGCGGAAGCGCCCCCCCCCCGCCGCTGCCAAAGCCACAGTCCCAAAGTCCCGGAGCCGCTCGCCGCGCCTCCGAAACCACCGCGTTTCCAGGGTCTGCAACCAGCCGCGCCGCAGCTACGGTCCCGCAGCCGCGTGCCGACCGGTCCCGCCGCTTCTCTTTGTGAGTGGGGGGGGGCGACCTGCGTTTGGAGCCCCACCTGCAGCTGCTTCGCTCCAGCCGGACCCAGCTCGACCCAGCTCGTCCTATCTGCGCCGCCGCGTGGTGAGACAATTCCGGCTACCCCAGCTTATAGGGGAAAGTATAATCCTGTCTTACCTGCACACAAATCGCGACCCTATACGGGAACTGCGTCGGGTATATCCCTCCTCCTCCTTCCCTCACTTAAATAAGTAAATGAGGTGTGTAGCTAAGGTGTACTCATATATATTTCATGTGTTGTAATCACTCCTTTTGAACCTCCTGCCCCAAATTGCTTTGTTTTCCCCATGATAAACCGTGCATTTCGTTGGAAATATTAGTAAGCACTGAGCAAGTTATTCACTCGAAAAAGTCAAGGCATAAGCCTCTGTCTCCTCTGTGTGAGGCAATACCCATGTGTGGATCTCTCAGCAAATCCTGATAAGCTTAATACACTCCAAAAAGGAGATATAATAGGTCACGGATCGTGACACATTTGCTTTCATAATTTGAATCAATAATCCAACATAAATTAAGTGTTGATTAATCTATAATATTTGGTCATCAATTAATCATGATCAATATCAGATAAGAATCTCATTATTTATGTTGATATCTCCAGAAGACAAAGAAGAGCAGTATAACAACAGAATTAGAAAACATCAGTTATTACTTTGGTAAATGTTGTGTTAAATTTGCAGGCTAAGACATTAATACAGCCTGAAGAATTAGATGTTAAGATTATTTCAGGTGCACAGAATCCTTAAGTTTGTCAATTGTTCCAACTTCAGGTACTATTTTCTGCAGACTACATGTGGTTAAGGATAACGGGAGAGAAACTGAATTGGGGAAAACAAACACTGAGGAAAGGATCTACCTATCTTAGATTAGTTCAAGAAAATTTAGATAGTATCTTGAAGGAACAGAATCTTGAAATAGAATAGAGTTTGGATGAGCTAGATAATCTCTTATTAGACTTCCACAAATCTAATTGTTTTAAGCATTCAGGAAATAGGACTTATTTCTATCTTCAAGTGAGAAACATATTGAGTATTTATTTGATGCAAATTATTTTTTTGTCAACTGATCTGCTCAGTGCTCGGGTTACAGAGTTTAAATATTACTTAGGCCTTGAGTGAAACAATTAATTCATAGCCAGAAATTTACTTCATTAATTTTATTCTCTTCTATGCATGAATTTTCTGTGAGCAGACTATGATTTTTCTCTAATTTATTCAGTATTTGAAATTATTACCTAGGTAATTTATTTGAATAATTCTTGGTTTGTAAATTGCTTGGATGGAGATAATTTAAAATTATGTAGGTTTAGCATGTGGCCTGGAAAATAACATTTCACATACAACTTAATCCTCTTTACTGCCAAAAGATCTCTAATTCTTGTTAGCAAAGGTAAAGATATGGACTCAAATGTCTTCAGATGTTGCACATCTGTAGAAAGATGTTGTTCACACTTTTCACTGAACCTACTGACTTAGCTCAGCAGACCTTTGGAATATGAATTGTAATTCAATTCATTTTTGTTATATAAATAGCTAGAGGAGACTGGTAATTTTATAGGAATTTTGTGGAATTCAAGGTGACTTGACTTGAAGCATAATATAATGTAGCTCCAACGCATTCAGTTCTTGGAAATTTACTCCAAACTTCTCTTGTCCATGCACTTTATGATATCTTTTCTTAAGAGTAGAACACAAAACATAAATCAGTTTGTGGTGATATGGTATTACAATCTCTTTCTGCATAGCCTTATATATTTTACCAATTTGAAGACTTTTTATTTAAATATCTTCTCATTTAAACATCAGTTAATTGAATACTTTCATTTACAGCTATTTTCTGCTGTCTTTCTCACATGTGAAAATATGAAACAGCAATTGCTTTCATAAACAAGTACCTTGCTTTGTCAGAGTCCGTATTCCAGTTCTCAAATTATCTTAAGTGTTTCTTCTCTGGATTTCCAACACAACATGACTCTTGTTCAGAAAAAACAGGTCAGAATTGATCCTTTGCCTCAACAGAGAAAGGACCTCAGACAAGCTGTCTTCATTTGAGACCTCTAACCAGTGCTCAATGCATACAGGGAATACAATTACAGTAAGAGTTCTGTGCAATATGCAGTGGCCATGTAAAAGACATATTAAAGGTCTCTCGTGGATTGTATTAAGTATTTTAAAAGTGAAAGTATAAAATGTCTATTTTGATACATAATATGTATTAACTTGGAACTGTACAGAAAATTATTTAACAACTTCACCCATATCTTTTGAGTGTCATCCTGTGAAAGGAGCAGGAAGATGTTCTTGATGTCATCCCACAGTTTGAACAAAAACATTATAATTTGTTCACTGATCTGATAAATCACCATACTATGTTATTCATAAAGGCTACATCACTTTTTTTTTTTTTTTTTTGCCATGTTAAATAATGGAACTCAGCTACCTTGTACAATACTCTGTACATTTCTCCCACCTTCTTTACATAGCTCTGTGATGAAATAAGCAAGGTGTGTAATCCCCCACTGTATCAAAGCCCTTTAGGATGCTGCAGATTAATGTTCAACATCTCCAGCTCATGGTAACATTTTACTCACCCTTCTGCCCTTTTTGCAAAGCATTTTCTGACTTAGTTCTGTGTTATAGGTGCAACTGTCACAAATTGCAAAATTGAATGAGAGGCTATTTTGAACAAAAAAGGCGAGTCAAGAAGAGTCAGGAAGCTGCCATTTTGTGATGATTAAAGCATATCTTCATGAAAGACCTGAATGAGATTTCTGTAAAATTTCATTATTCGTTTCAGTGCAATAATACAATCACTGTACAGGATGAAACCAGAAATCAATAGTTTAGCATATAGCCTCGATGAATTGTTCCTTCCTACTTCCAATTTATATCTTAAAGAGGAGTCTATCCTGTAGAGTTCATTGTGTTCAACTAACACAGCAATTAGCTGTTGTGACAAGATTCTGCATTATCAAAAATCAAAGCTTTCCAGAGAAAATAATCTTCTAGCTTAGAAAATTTCTCAGGGAGGAAGTCAATGAAAGACCCCAAGGATATGTGTGCATAGTATTAATCTCAGTGTGGGTTTAACACATTAAATACGTACAGAAGGAGTGTAGCTTCTGGACAGGACAAACAGCAGTATCTTTTGAAGCAAGCTAATAAAAGAAAAAATGTCGGTTTTACATGTTTAAATGATTAAAACTGAACATTGCACACTCTTGAGTAATTTGAAAAAGGGATTTTTACCTTCCAAGATTTTGGTTGAGAGGGTAGTCTGAGTTACTAGAGAAATAATAAGGTTTGCTTGTATTTTTGTTAAGAATTCTGTTATTACAATATTTTTAAGAATATAGGGTGGAAAAGATCATGGGTCAAAATAAAAACACACAGGTTGCTCACCAGTTACCATCATGAGCCAAACAGATCAACCTGGGGAAAATTAATTTAAGGTATTGTCAATTAAAAAAACAAAACAGATTTAGATAGTGACAAACATGCAAAAAGTAAAACACTTTCTTGTCTTTCTCCCAGATCTTTTTCCAGGCTCAGGCTCATTCCCTTATTTCTGGCTCCTCTACTTCTCTGCCTCTGAGTGATGCACAGGGATAGGGAATAGGGATTGCTGTGAGTCCATGACAGGTCCTCTCTGCTGCTCATTCCCCCTCATAATTTTCACCTGTGTATTCTCTCTGTGGGCTGCAGTCCTTCAGGATAAGACCACCTGGGCATGGTAGCTCCCTGGGATGTACAGAGCACCTCATCCCCCTCCTTCTTTGCTGACCTTGTTGTTCACAGGATTGTTTCTTATACTTTTTGTCCTTCTCAGTCTTCACTGCTCTCTGATGTTTTTACCCATTCTTAAATATGGTTTCCCAGAGATGACATCAGTTTGGCTGACAGGCTCTATCAAGTCTCCTGGTGAGTCCATTGTGGAGCTGTCTGGATCAGGAAATGTCCAGCATGAGGCAGCCCCTAGTTTCTTCTCTCAGAGGTCATCCCTGTAACTTCCTCCCGTGCCAGCACCTGGGCACAGACACCAAATACAACGCACAGAGCCACTCATTCCACCTAACCACCTGCATATCTCAGAAGAGGAAAATAATACTGTAGAGCTGTTACTGTGGTAAAGAAAGGTTGGTATGAAATCACAAAGGCATTGTAGAATAATCAAAGTAAGGTTTTCTGACTATTCCTCTGAAGAACACCTGCTTCACTCAACCTGTGGTATCTAGAAAAAGGTCTGTCACAAATTACTAGCATACAAGAATCAAGGCCGTGCTTATGGGTTGTTACTTCTACATTGGGAGAAAGTTTTCTCCTTTGATCTGTTTGCCATATTGCCTAGATTTTGTGGCATAATGCATATTAAGACAGAAAAAAGAGTGGTTAAGAGGAGGACAGTATGATACTTCATATGGCTGTGAAATCACGCTATAAAAAGGATGTTCCTAACACAGAGGACTCCGGCTAAAATTTGACCTGTATCACAAAGCAGTACCTGTAATAAAATTAAAAGCCACTCAGGTCTCTTCATATGGTCTGAAATCTGACCAGGTAAAGTATAAATATGTTTGGGCTTTGTATCTTCATTGTGCCTTTCATTCCTGTAGGTTTTGGAGTTTACTAAAGAGAACCATTTCACATGTTGGCTTTTGACTTCATGTATGCCAATATACTGATAAATATTTGGCACACAGAGGTTTTTTTCTCATGAAAATTGAAATAAATCTCTTGGACATGGCATATCTAATGGTGAAATGAAGAAAAACACTTGACAGGGAAATAGGAATCTGGAGATTTCCTATTGTTAAACAGTCTACAAAACTGGAGGAGGTATGCTTCACCTTCTTAAGAATTTCCTGCAGATTTGGCACATCCAAGACTAGAAAACAGGTTTTGACACTGATATGGTAGTACTTCTGAATAGTGTTTAGATGATTTGCAAAAAAAAATTGCTTTTCCTCAGAAAAGAAATGGAAGGTCAAGTGCTGTCATTCTGCTTGTATTTCAGTTTAAGCCCCTGGGGGATTTGCAATAAGTTTTCCTTTCCTCCTCCTCAGTTGCTTGAGGCATGATTTTTTTTTTTTTTTTTTTTTTTTTTTTTTTTTTTTTTTTTTTTTTGTGGAATTTGTGGTTCTGGCTCATATGGACCAATGTAAGGTTGTTGTTTTTTTTAAGAGGAGAACTACTTTTGATTATGCTTGAAGCAGAAGCTTTACTTGCATTTTCCAGTTAAAAACAGAAAAAAAAAAAAAAAGTGTGATTTCTTCAGTCAGGGACTCTTACTTTACATATTAAGACAAAGCAGCTTTTCATAATTTTCCCTTAATTCCCTTAATTCCTCAGCTATTATAATGTCTGTATTAATTTTCTATTACTTCGAAGTTTGTTTACTGTAAAATTAAAGCAGCCAAAACTTTTTTATTCCATGAGAACCCAAAATACCACTGTTAAACATTCTGTTACTCTTACAATAAAAATAAAAATAAAAATAAAAATAAAAATAAAAATAAAAATAAAAGGTTATCGAATCCTTTTTTATCTTCAGGTTTCTGACATATCAGTAGCCTGTTTTTCCAATGCCTTGAACTGTTTTGCACTTTTCCAAAGTAGGATTAAGTGTACTGGAGAGAATAATTTTATACAGGTATGTATGACACTACAAAGTGCAAAGCAAAAACCAAAGTCAGTAACAAAGTTTCAGATTTACTGAAAAAGTGAAGCTAAACTGGGGACCTATTTTGTGTCTCTGCAATGTTAAAGTATTTAAACAAACTCTAGCACAGATATTGTTAAAAGAATTTCTAAGCTTTATTAAATATATTTTATATTTATTAAATTCAAACAAACAAACCCCCACTGTCAATGCACTATCCCATGGACCAGTATAATTTTATAATTTACCTGTTCTATCTAACTGTTGCTGGAATTGATTTAGTTCTACATAAATTTGAAATTCCTTTACTTAGATCTACTTATAACATTTCTACCAATTTAATTAGATCAGTTCCTGGATAGATTTGTCAGATTGATGTAACTCTAATACAGACATGCTCAGAGTCCAATGTGCAGTAGAAACTTGAGAAAACTAATGTTGAGATATATGTTTTGCACTGGATTATAATTCAGTTATCTGTATATATTTCTTGTGAATTTCACCCTTGGCTTACATGAGATGACAAAGTGGATATTTGTTCAGATTACAAGTATATTTATGATTCTTTACACTTCCAAGGGAAGTATTTAAATCCTAAATAAATTACTGAGATACTTTTAAAGGCAGGGAAATTGATTGGGATCTAGGTGTTTTATAGAATTCATAACAAGTACATTACATGTGAAATTACAAGTGAAATGAGTACAGAGACGTCTGAAAAGCAGAAGGTTGCCCAATAATCTTCCAGGTTTACTGAACACATTGTCAAAGACACATACTGCTCTCTGGGGAAAAAAAAAATAATAAATCAGCTATACCTGCCAGTATGGTTCAGCACAGTGTTGTATTTAAAAGCCTTTAGTGTGGATGAGAAGGGAAAAGTGAAGCAGTTTCTCGTGGTGCTCTCAGGACAAGTCTGAAGGGTGTTCACATCCCTAGAGATTCAACTTGCTAATTTGCATGAATACAATAGAAAATCCATCCTATGTCTCACCAAGCTGCAGGTGAGGGAGCCTTAAATTTTGTGACTGTGATAAAGCTTGGCATGATTCCTAGAATTATAGAATGTGTGGGGTTGGAAGGGACCCTTAAAGATCATCTAGTCCAGCCCTTCCTGCAGTGCACAGGGGTCTTTTCAACTAGATCAGGTTGCTCAGAAACTCATCATGCCTGACCTCAAATGTTTCCAGGGATGGGGACTCCATCACCTCTCTGGGCAACACGTTCCAGTGCTTACGACACTCATAGTAAAGAACTTCTTCCTAATAACCGATCTAAATCTACCCTGCTCTAGTTTAAGACCATTGCCCTTGTTCTATTGCTACATACACTTGAAAGCAATCTCTCCCCAGCTTTCCTGTAGGACCACTTTGTGTACTGGAAGGCCACAGACAACACACACCACAAGGTCAACAGTGTAATACATTAAAAAATGATGTTTGGATGAAAGCATTTTGTGAATGAAATATTTTTGGTCCTATGAGAAAACTAATTATAAGACATAAAAGAATGAATGAGATTCTTCAGAAATCAAAATAGCATCAGTAGACGCTGCAACATCATGAAAGGTACTTGAGAAATCTTTATTTTTATAGTATGTTCTTCAGGTTGAAGTGGTTAGAATAATCAAAATCATACCTCTGTATGGCTGGATTGCTCCTTCTCATGCCTGAAATTGTTCGGGATCACTCAAGCTTTAGGAAATTTTCTTTTTCTCATTTTCATGTAAGTAAAACCAGGATGAACAGAAAAAAATGGCAGAGACCTGTAATATTCACCTCATGCCCTTTCCCAGCTGACTGCTTCCTTTGAAACCATTGCCAGTGCTGCTGGCTATGCCTTTTAAACAAGCTCTGAAGCAGGTAATGTCTGCACTTCCTCTAGAGCTACTGCCTTCTATTCTCCTTTTATTCCAATAGAGATGAAAGATAAATACAAAACAAGGCGGAAACAGTCAGAAAGGTAGAGCCTTGCTTTCCACTTCAGTACCTGCAATTGTTCCTTGTTTATTTTTCAAAAAAAACTTCTTGGTTCACCAGGAAACAATTGCTCAGAAATAAAAGCTAAATAAAACTTTAATAGGTCACAGATACTGTCAGAAGCCACTCTCTTCTCTTTCAAAATAGCTCCTGTCCAAGAGCTTGCTATTGAAGTCTGCTGTGTGCATGGTTCGTATGTTTGAATGCCCTGCTGGCTCACAGGAGCAGAGCAGCAGGTTGAGCAGAAGGAGAGCATGACTTACATAAAGGCAGAAGCCCAACAAAGCTGCTTGGTCTAATTTTAAGCTTACAAGAACTGAAAATGTTTCCCTTAAAATATAGAGTTTACCTTTTGGGAAGTATAAAGAATTAATAACATTTTAAGAAGTGATAAAAAATGTAACAATTGCTTATAAAATTAATATTATTACTACTGTTAGTAGTAGTAGTAATCTATGAGTAAAGGATAGGTTTACAAAAAAAAAATTAAAGATTAAATAAAACACTGCATAAACCATTTGCATAATGGTCAGAACTAATTACATATTGGCAATGGATTTTCATCCATTTGTATATTCAGAGACATCTACAGGGTTTATAATATCTAAAGATGCTCTTTAAGAGAGTTACTAAAATTGTTGACATTTTCAGGGAACTGATATAGAACAAAAATACTGGAGACTATTACAAAAATCACATAAACTCTCAACAATTGATTACTTGCTCTTTGTTTATGGAAAATTTTTCACCACTTTTGTGTTAAATAATTCAGAATTCAGTACTGAACAACTCCAATATTCTTTTAAAATTTTTGAGTTATGCAGATGTTGTTAAGCACATTATATTTACTCTTTCTCTTTTCTCATAATGAAGATTATTTTAAGTTAATTGGTATTATCCTCAGACAATGTACTATGTCGTTTTCTAAACTAGCCCTCAGAATAAAAGTTTGCTATTTATGAAACTCTCAGCTTTTATAACCCTCTGTTTTTCTGAATTGTTAATGATGAAATAAAACATAGACAATAGTAATGATACTATCTGGTATTATTAGATATATACATCTCACCTGTCTTAAATTTTAGGTTTATACCAAGGAAAATTAATTTTTAGGGATTATAGACCCTTGTAAATGTGTGTATTTGCACATGCACACTTACATACCACTTGACTCATTGTCCCTAGAATCCATTATATGCATAAAACAGACACTTCAGTAAAGCTCTGAGCACATTTGTGAACATTATAACTACTCATAATTTCACAGCAACAGCAAAGATAAAAATCAGATCTTTCTTGCTCAAAAGCTTCCACATTGAATGTAGGTGTTTGTTGCTACTTAGTAGAAAGTTTTGACTTCCAAGTTATACAATGTAGAATTAAGATATTGTTCTTCCCTCCAAAGGAGGGCAATGTCATACAAAAAGCACCCAGATATGATCTTGCAGCTGAGCAAAATTAATCCCTATATAGTCTGAAAATTTTAAGACATTGACATCTGAAGACTGTGCTTATGGAAATGCTGCATATCTTGGACTTTTCAGCTTTTTATGTTGATAACACTGCTAAATTTCTGAGCTCCTTATACCAGATCGGACAGTTATCATATAAACTACTACTTAAACTAAAACAAACTAAAGAAAAGTCTCCACTATGAGTTATATGCCCAGCTCAACTAATCACCATACTTAGATCAATCCCAAACAAATATCTCACATAAATATTATTGAAGTTATTAAAGTATTGATTGTTGCAGTTAAGTTTCAAAAACTAAAACTGCAGTCAAAAACACAGAGCAAAGCACAATGGTGTAAAAATAAGGTTGAGGATAAGAGCAGAAGTTAATATCTTAATGTCAAAACACTTCCATACAATGTGCAAGAACTGGAAAAGGAATCATTAACGCTAGAAAATTCAGTATTTGAAGTTTAAGGAAAGCCCTAGCTTCTCAAACAAGATGATCAGGACTCTGATTTGACTTTATCACCTTTTTGTTACGATATCACACAAAGACAATATAGTAGTCATTACAGTATCACCCGCTGTACTCTTATTTGGTTTTTAAAGGCATTTATTATGCCCTTATAGAATAATACAGACTGTCTCATCTCCTGCTTTATTTCCGCAGCACTACTTTTGTTTAGAAATATAGTACCAATGGGATACTTCTCAAAATAATGTGTGGACACAAGCACTTTAAAATGCAGCTACTATTACTTGCTCACAAATAAAGCTTCTCAACATACAGGACCAATTTTCCTTGCATTATTAAAAACAACAGAAATCTTTTATATGCAAGCTGCATGAAGACTAATCTATATACAAGGTAATACTCAAGGTCAGTTGATTATGTTAATTTTCTGTAGCAACGGGAAGGTAACATCACTTCAGATTTAACCATATTCCTGTTTTTAAATGCTCATAGTCATTAAATACAATGAATGTCAATAGCTAGTTTTATTGCAACCTACTTTCTAGGAATGTTGTTTATGCAAAGAATGGTAATAGTTTGAACTCTATGGAAAAGTAAACAGATTGTAATCTACTCAGGAAAAACAACAGACAGCTCAGGGTTCTGTTTCTTTCAGCTTTTAATTTTTTCTAATTTGTGAACTAACTGCTGAGTTTACTTGCAGAAATTTCAAAGATTTTTTTCTGTCTGCAAAGTCTGAATGGAGAGTTTTAGGGAAAAACTGTATGTGTGTAACACCTGAACACTGAACTTTTTGTTTAGGAGTAAAACAGCACAGGGCCACAACTTCTTCAGTACAAATCAAAATGTCAAAGAAACAGATAGCTTTTGCTTCCAACTCTGTCATTTTACAATAAGTAACATTTTTCTCTCTGTAAATTAAACAAAATGTCTTCACTTCCTTGTCCTATTTGTACTTTCTGCTTGTTCAGTCATCTACCCAAACATACATTTTCTACAAGTCAAGTCACCTGGTTTACTCTTCAAGCAATTTTTTTTTCTCATTCCAGGCATATTTTTATTTATACAATATGTGATGAAATATTATCACAGACGAAAGAATAGATAGGGAATAACTGTTTAACTTTGAGTGGCTTTGTATTCTCCTGTTGAATCTTAAGCTTGCAGGCACAAGAAAAGGTTAGTTTATGCAACCTGGCTTTGAATCGTTCTATATCCTTGAAACCAGAAAACAATACAATTCAGGTATTCGTGTGAATGTGCCTACTCCTGTGATACCCATGGGAAGATTTTAAGCAAGTGAAAGCCAATATGTGAGTCTTGAAAGAAATACCTATTTATTTTCCTGCTGCTCCAATTTCTACTCCTTTGTCTTTCTCATCATAGCTGTCCCACAGAGCAAAACATTGCCCTTAGCAGACCACTTAGTTACTAGATAACAGCATGTGCCAATTTAAAATCAATCAGATCTATGTCTGACCATGTTCACTTCCCTTCTTCTACAGCTTCTCATGGGCAAAGGTTTAACTGAATGATAGCAGCAGCTGGCAGGGAATGAGGAACAAGTTTCTTTAATGAGGAAACTAAGATGCTAGTTTAATACAGATGAAGAAGTTCTCTCTGTGGGTTTGAAACTTAAGAACTCCAGCAATGGATGCAGATCCACAGGCGCATTAGTTGAAGGGGAATGACCTTTGGCAGTATACTCAGAGGAAGTTCTCTCACAACAGGGACACTTTCATTAGTGATAAATCACTGTCAGAGGATGAAAGTGTTCAAGATGACATTCCTGCAATACTCCTTATGTTCACAAAAGGTAGCATTAGTCATTGGCATTTCCTGTTTAGTGCTGTGCCAGAAACAATGGCCTGTTCCTCCTTACAAATATTCCCACCTTCTCTTTGTACTATGACTATCTGAATTTATTCTGTTTGTAAGCTTCACAGAAGAAACCATACTTGGAAGTATTGCAGTGAGCAGGCAATCTGGATAGCCAAACTGTCAGGGAATTAGTGGCTCAGAGGTACAAGGAGGAAGCTATGTAGGGAAGCAGTAGAAGACTGACAGAAGTAAAGCTGAATGAAACCCAAGACTGTTCTTTACAAAAAAAAAAAAAAAAAAAAAAAAAGATAATTCAGCTAAGATCTGGAGCATCTACATATGCTTACCTACTTTGTTTCACATATGCATTCAGATCTTCATTTCCAGTATCATATTTAAGTATTGTAATCATTAGCTGTCACAAACTGAGTTTTACTCACACTTCGAATTAAGATTCTAACTTCATCCTGAAGACCTAGCTTGGTTTTGAAAATGTAAAGTGTTAAACCACTATTTGAACCTTCATTTTTTAATAGTCACCTGAGTCTGTGTGATGTACAAGTATCTGACATTCTTACAAATACTAATGCATGATTCCAAGCTTACTGCCCAGGGTTATTCATGCTCCCACATAACACAGTAAGCTTGCAGTCTCACAGCTGAATATGCATCCATCTAGAAGTTGAAATAAATAGGTAGAATAAATATGTTTTGCTAAACCCAAAATTTTTCAATGCTTAACACCAGGAGTTAATTCACTGAAGTTTTTGTCAAAAGACAGTTGAAAAAAATTAGTTTGCATTTTTGTATTTGCACCAAATTAAGCAAGACTGGTTGCAGGTAAATTCACACAGGCAGTCCAGATGAGCAGAATGGTGGCAGGGTAGTCTCCCAAGGCCATCCAGAGCCCAAATTGTCTGTGTCCTACTCTTCAGCTGTTAGCAAAAGGTTAAAACATTCCTATTTCTTTCTTCATTGACCCACATAATGTCAATGACCTTCTATTATCACTGAGTTAAGACATTTACCTCAAGCAGTAAATGTGTAAGAGTTGAAGTTTTCAGTCCTCATGTAGATGAAAGTAAAGATATACTGTACTTGATGGCATTCCCTTTTTCTTCCGTTCATTCTTTCAAATAGTAATAAAAATGTTATATACATATGTTCAGCATTAGTATGCATTCTTTAAGTTGCAAAGATGTCCTCAAAAGTTGGATAATGCTGTTACATGCTTGTCCCAGAGTATTTTGTGGTAACACTGATTTATATGTCCATGTCAACAATTTTTTTGTGAAATTCCTGAACCATTTGTTCCATAAATGTGTTTAAACTGTGCCAGGGTTGACTTTGTATGACTAACACCTTTACTCTCTGTAGAATCCATACAGCTTTTGTTGTCAGAGATTGGAATGTATATAAAAATGCACAGGACTGCAGAAACTGGAAAAAAAGTTTAATGATTAGGTCTGTTAGATGTCACTGGCATTAAACTTTCTGCAGCAGATGATAACTCTTCTTTCCTTCAGAATGTTAGAGACTAAATACTCTATGAAACAAGCATAGACAAAGAAGCAAGGAGAAGGCTTTTTCTGAATCAAGAATATAATTCTGCAGTCAGCAAGATTTGGAAAGTGCACAGTAAATGGGCTATGAAACCTCTAAGAAAACAAAGGAGAAAACAAAATATTGACTATTATCTCATTAAGGGAGCAGATATTTTGTGCAGTGAATGTAAGCAAGTTCTGTGAATCTCACAGTTTACCATTCTCTAATTTAGGTCTGTATCATAAAGCATTTGCATACAGCATCCAAATTAAGCTGGTATAAACAATCTTAATTCAGGTAATTGGTATTTTTCTGATTTATATTGTTATTTTAATTGACTTTTAGTCTACATATTTTTATGTATAAATGGTGTTTGCAATTGGCAGATACACAGTTGTACGGCTACCTACCACTTAGAATACGTATTCTGGAGCCTCCACAAAGGAGGCAATGATGTGAATGAGTTCTAATTTTTCTGTAAGCACTTCTAACTTTCTATTCAGACTGACTTTATCTGTGGCAATATCCTCTGCTCAGAGTAAGGCTGAAGACAGCAGAAAGAAGAGGTGCTACAGCAGGCTTTGAAATTAATCATTTGAACATACATGCATTTCCAGTTGGTCCACTGAAAATTCGTAAATGTGAGAATCCTAGAAGAGGTTTAGACTCTGAGAAATTCTACTTCAGATTAATTTTTTAATTAAAAGAAAAACAAACACATGGAGCAGCTTTGGAACACAGCAAAGAGTTCTCATTTAGGAAAGTAGTGGGTGTTTTTGACTGAAAGAACAAACCTTAAAAATATATACTCTTAATGAGTGAAGCATCATACAAATTAATAATGAAAGCCAAGATTTTTATAGAGTATAGGGATGCTAAAACAGTCTCTCCCCTACAGACCTCCATATTCTACTGTTCTTGATGGTTACAGGGACTTGTGTTTCCAGCAGTTTCACTCCTACAGAAGCAAACTCTAGTGCCAAGACAGGAACAAATTGCACTGAATTGCTTGGACTTATATCCTTTCAAAGACAGATACATGCAGAAGATTTTCAATGCAGAATATTAGTCCAATTGGAACATGCTCTTGTTCTCTCTAGTATTACGTCTCCTTCTATAATTTATCTTTGACATTTACCATTTAGCAATTAAATGCTTACATCTTATTTTCTTTATAAATGTTATTTTTATACCTGATGAAATATATTACTTCCATTCCATATCTGCTTTATTTCTTTTCTGTTAAACACTGAATAAAATACTACTCTATTACTAGTTTGCTTTTATTTTTGAGTGGTAGTTTAAACCAAATTAGCAAAATGTTACAGAGATGGTGGATCTGATACAATTTAAAATCTGCATACAAATAATCTAGATTCACCAAAATCAATTGCTTATATACAAACATAAATCCTGTGTAAAGTAGCAACTTATTTAAATATCTGGGCATCTTTAAACATCTTGGCATCTGTAAGCTTACTTTACCTATGCAATATTAGTGGGGTTTTTTTATTCTAAGAATACTTGATGTGTCAAATTGCACAACTGCTATATGTCTTACCTGTTCTCTGAAAGTAGAATCATAGAATGGTTTCAGTTGGAAGAAAACTTAAAGATAATCTAGTTCCAAACCTCCTGCATGGGCAGGGACACTTCATACTAGATAAGGTTGCTCAAAGCCCCATCCAGCCTGTCCTTGAACACTTCCAGGGATGGGGCTTCCACAGCTTCCCTAAGCAGCTTGTTCCACAGCACCCTCACACAGAGAATTTCTTCTTAATGCCTAACCTAAATCTCCCCTCCTCCAGTTTCAATCTATTACCCCTCATCCTATCACTGCATGCTCTTTAAAAATTCCCTCCCTGGCTTTTCTGTAGGCCCCCTTCAGATACTGGAAGGCTGCTATAAGGTCTCCTTGGAGTCTTCTCTTCTCCAGGCTGAACAACCCCAACTCTCCCAGCCTGTCTTCACAGGAGAGGTGCTCCAGACCTCTGATCATTTTTGTGGCCCTCCACTGCATTTACTCCAACAGTTCCATGCCCTTCTTATGTTGGGGGCTCCAGAATTGGACACTGTACTCCAGGTGGCTTCTCATGAGAGAAGGGGGAGAATTGTCTCCCTTGACCTGCTGGCTACACTTCTTTTGTTCCAGCCCAGGACAAGTTTGGCTTTCTGAGCTTCCAAGCACACATTGCTGGCTCATGTTGAGCTTCTCATCCACCATCACCCACCAGTCCTTCTCAGAGTTGTTTTCAATCCATTCTCCACCCAGTTGGTACTTTTGCTTGGGATTGCCCCAACCCAGGTGCAGAAACTTGCCCTTGGCCTTGTTGAACTTCATGCAGTTTGTACAAGATCACTTCTCAAGCCTGTCAAGGTCCCTCTGAATGGCATGGCAACCTCACCACACACTTTGGTGTCACTGGCAAACTTGCTGAGGATGCACTCAATTCCACTGTCCATGTCGCCAACAAAGATGTTAAATAGCATTGGTCTAATTACTGACCCTTGGGGAACAGCACACATCACAGGTCCCCATCTGGACATCAAGCCACTGATCACAACTGTTTGAGTGTTACCATCCAGCCAGTTCCTTACCTAATGAGTGGTCCATCCACTACATCCTTATTCCAGTTTTTATACCAAGATGTCATCTGGGAGTGTTGAAGGCTTTGCACAGGTCCAGGTAGATGATATTGGTTGCTCTTCCACTGTCCACTGATGCTGTGACCCTATTATAGAAGGCCACCAAATTAGTCAGGCAGGATTTGCCTTTGGCAAAGTTTTGTTGGCTGTCACCATTCAACCCTTTGTTTTCCTGTTAACTCTTCTTGTACATTTTCCATAGTACACTCAATGTCCTCTGGGCTTTCTCCTCCTATTAGTATATCATCAATATGTTGATAGGGTTTAACATCCAGGAGGTGAGAATTTTGCTTAAAAAATTTGCTAGAGCAGATTTATATCCTTGTGTCCTTGTTTATATCCTGGGAGCAATCCATTAAATATGTATTGCACATATTTGCTTTTCCAGGTAAAAGCAAATTGAGCTTTATCATGTTCCCATGTAGGGTTGCTACCCATGAATGGGATACTCCTTGAATTTGATTTACCAGTTTTGAGACATTTGACACTGCAGTGGTTAAAGGTACAGCGTTGGCATAAAATTGATCACTGTAATCAATTGTAACTCAATCATAGTTATTAACAGCATATGTTATTTGTCAAAATGGATGTGGGATGTCTTTCAAGAGGTGAGGAATCCTACTGAAAACTGCATCTTAGACAAGTCACTCAGAAAAGACTGTTTCTCAGGCTGATATGCACCTGCCTGGAAGGCAGTCAATGGCTCAGATACCTCCAGAGTCAGAAACTGCTGAGGCTGGGAGGCAGGTCACCATGCCTAAGGGTTTCTGAGGGAGGAAGCAGAACCACTCTGCCTAGAGGATTGCTAATTACTGAGGAAATAACATCCTATATTGCTAAATGTTTCTCTTTGCCCTCAGGGAAAGTTGACATCAGGGGTATGTCAGAGATAAATGGCTGTTAAGACCTGCCTGCAGTGGATTTGTGGAGGTCAATCTCAAGTGGGTGATTTTGAGATGAGGTGATTTTTTATTTCCCTTTTGAGAAGGCCATCCGGCAAGCTGATGTCTGAAGAGATACCCTGTTTCTCTTTGCTAACTCAGCATGAATCGTGGTTTATAACACAGTTAAGTACAGCCATTTTACTTACTTTTAAGGACAGCTCATACCAAAGATAAGAGTGGAAAAAATTAATTTCCTCCTCTGGTAACTTAAACTATGATATAAAAAATTATAATTAGGACCTGAATCATAGAAACTTACAAGGCACAAGTGAAAAACAAATCAATAAAATATCTTTCCTAACAAAATATGCAGTTTATTACAACACTGGGTACTATATTGCTTTTCCCTGAATAGAGTGCTGTTCTCTGTACTTTGTATCAGCACATTTCTGTTTTGCAATATATTCTGTCTAGAAGTTATTTATACTCTATCTTGTTTAGAGAGAAATGTACACTGGAAGCAAGCTATATATTTGTATATATCTAGAGAATGTGCATACTGGTGGAGTACAAGAGGGGTAACAAATGACAAAATATGTAAGGGGGTAAGTTTTCTACATAGTCAAAAACAAAGAATAATATAAAACAAAAAAATACATATTTTATGTCAGAAGTTAACTTCAGTTTTACAATGGCAGCTGTCAATGTACATGTAATTATGAAATTCTCTTAGTCTGTTATAGGAAAACAGTTATAATTTTTTTTTTTTAAGAAAACTCTTATGAGGCAACATCAAAAAGGGGTTTTAGTAGAGAATCAACAGTAATGACAAAAGTATACAGTATCTCACTTCTTATAGAGAAATTACAGAAATTTGCTTGATTATTTTTAATCAGCAGAAAATTCATGTGGAAAATTGTATTTGTTAGGGAAGCTTTTTAGGCAAAACGCAAGAAGTTACAGAAAAGGCAAATAAGAATATTAAGTTTGTGTGAGAAATAATATAGATTCTAACTCCATTTCTAGACAAGTAACAAATTGATTGGTACTCTTGATGACTTGCCCTTGAGTTATTCACTTGAGAAATGCAGCATTTTGACATGCTGACTGGTTTATCTATGCACAATGAGCCATATTTCACAAGGAATATACAATATTTTTTGTAAAATAAGATGCAGTGTTCTTTATAGTGAATGCATTTTCATTTCTGTCCACTGACTTTTTCAGTGAAGTAAAACATCTTTGAAATAAAAATCCTGTAAATACATAGTACATTGCTCTTCAAATATGTCTTTCACAGAATTTTTAGGCTGTAGTCCTGAAAATTCCTGTGTGTTTTTATTTTCCTTGGTACTATAGGTACTGTCTCTTTCTGAGGAAACCGGTATACGTTAATACTGATACTGTCAACAAAATATTAATCAAACTATTTATTCAAATGTTTGGGTTTTTTTTATTTTATCTTACAACCAGATTCGTAAATAGTCAAACAGCAATAGGCATTCATTTCTGAAAAATATGTTTAAATTATAAGCCTTGTTTTCTTTATTTAGTTCAAGTTATTACAGTTCTTTTTTGCTATTTGCTTTCTATCATTTTTAACTCATCTTAAATACCATGTGCTGGGAATGTAATTTTATAAGAATTTTACCAAAGCCCTCCAAGAAGAAAGCAGAAAATTTTGAATTTTAATGTTGTAGCTAATTTAAGTAGCCTATTATTTTTGAGGTTTGTTCAAGAACAGGCTAAAAGAAAACCGTAATATTTAGAAGTTATGTACATGCTAGTTTCATTTTAAATGTCATATAAGTGACTCTTTTTCAGAACTTTTTCCTTTAGATGTCTCCAGAGGGTTCAATTCAGTGTTACTTAAACAGGAAGGTACTAGCATAAAAAAATCTAGATGCTGTATTTGAAATAGTGGTTCCAGACTACTGCTTTCAGAGTGGTGATTTGTCTTTACCGGGGACAGGATTTGACCTCCGTGTATTTATTTTTTAAATTTTGTCTCAGAAGTTAGGAAACCTTCCTCAATGGTAAGAAGTGGAAAAAGTAAGGCAGTCACCTGACCCTCCAAATATGCTCATTTTACCCAAATTTCTTACCCCTGTAATCTGTCTGACCACTGCAAGGTGGAATTATTTTTGTTGACAAAAATACTTAGCTGCTACCAGTTTGGGAGTTTATCTGACTCCTTTTCTGTTCTTAGGTACGGTTCCTTTCAAACCTGTTTCTTTCTCACATAAAGGGAAGCCCCCTCCTCCCTTTCCCTAGCCTGTCGTAAAGAGCCTGTACCCAGCCATCAGAGCACTCCAGTTTTATGAGCTATCCTTCCACATCTGTGCATTAGCATCTGTGTTGCTAATGAGATTGTAGCTATGCAACCATGTTCATACCTCTAATTCCTCCTTTTGTTTCCCGTGTTGCATGCTTTAATGCACAGGGATTTCAGAGGGGTTTCCACTCATGATGATTTCCCAGGAAAAGTATGAAAACCTCTCCCATAGTGTTGTCCTCTTGGCTGTCCCTTATTTGTGTGACCACACTTGAGATTGGCCTTTTTCTCCTTTGTTTTGTTGATTATGAAGTTTTACTTGCTCCCATCCTCCTATACCTTTCGCTTGCCAACCTGGTTTACTGTTTTGTCACTTGACTGAAGCATGTAGTATCCTTTCATTGTTATTTTTAGTTTAAGGCTCCCCTCACCAGGTTGGCAAGTCAGTTGTCAAAGGTGCTTTTACCCTTCTTGAACATGTGGATTTCATCCCTGCTTAGCAGTCTTCAGTCCTTGAAGAGGGTCCCATAGTAATAAAAATAAAATTGTTTTGTTTCCAAGAGGTTTTAGTGCATAACTTGTAGTACAAGGTAAAGCATGTGCAAAATGAGTAGTCTAAATGGTTTTTACTTTCAACTGAGAGAATCTGCAGCAATGGGGGATGTGATTTTCTTCTTTGGTTTTACTTCAGTCTCAGTTGAGGACAAGACAGTAACTCCCATCTTTTAACACTATTTATATATATTATATAAGGTATTCCAAAGGGTTTAGTATCTGAAAGGAAGTTTCTCTACAATCATCACTGCATACAGCAGGATGAGAAACTTTATTGAAATACTCTAAGGCTCTTTGGGATTTTCACACCACTTCACTGTAAGAGGTTCTCCAGTACTTGACTACTCTAATTTTCCTCTCATGTAGCATAACCTTTTCAACCAATCCACACATAATCACCAAGTAGTCAGACTCCTAACATCACATGCAGAGCTGATTCAGCATGTCACATTGCTGAACCTACTAAATCACTGAGCTGTGCAACATAGAGATGAAATCTTCCTCAACACTTTCGATAGCATGTCCTTTTAGTGACAGCCACTATGAAGGGGCCAAGGAGCCCGCTGTGACAGATGTAAGAAGGAACAGCATCTCTGACATGAGGAGTGAAGAGAAGGCAAGGCAAGAGAGAAGGCAAAAGACCGAGGCCAGATCTAAATCTATTAAATTCCATTAGTCACAGCATTTTTCACTTCTTTCCTACCTTGAGGGTTTAGGAGTTGGTACACCTTATTGTGGTAGGCAGGAAAACTACAGGCAGTTTGTCTTAGTTAACCCATGTGGGATCCTTTCATCTGTGTTAAAATGAATCATAGAATAGAATCACAGAATCATGAAAGATGTATATGGTTATTTAAATTATTATGAAGGAATGCTAATTCTACTAAGAATTTCACAAGCATAAACTAAACACTTTGCAATAGTGTAAACAGATTCATTAAAAAGAAACAAACATTAAAACAGGACATAAACCCCAAAAATGGATATTAGACCCTCAGCAAAATATAGATTAATCACTACTTAGTGATTAATAGTGAAATATAGAATAAGATGGAATAGACTATTTTACCTAGTCCACCTAGTCACCTAGTCCAACTGCTTGACTCATTTAGAACTGACCAAAAGATAAAGCATGTTATTAAGGGCATTGTCCAAATGCCTTTTAAACATTGACAGGCTTGGGGCATCGACCACCTCTCTAAGAAGCCTGTTACAATGTTTGATCACCCACCCTCTTGGTAAATAAATGCTTCCTAAGGTCCAGTCTGAACCTCTCACCTGACACTGCTTTGAACCATTGTGGCATTCAGGATGTACATTGCTTGTCTCAATCCAAGAGATAAGTGATGGATTCTGGCACTCAGGATATCTGTTGTCTGTCTTGTGGCATCTGAGAGTTGAAAGACATCTGCTGATGAACTAAAGAGATGTCTCAGCAACCCACCCAACCCCCTCCTGCAAGGAGTACCTGAGAACTGGGGAGTTTAGTGTGGGACATGCTGAGACTGGAGACAAAGGAGTTCTACAGCTGGCACTGGGAGCAGAATATCCAGTGATAACCAGGCCTTGATATGGAAACCACTGACTTTGGCAGGACAAGACAAGGAGTGACAGTCTCAAGCTACTTCCTAGGACCGAAACTCCACCCAAGGAACTAATCCTGTGGTGGCAGTTGACTCAGCCTCCTCCTTTGTAATGGCTGATCTCATCAATCAGCCAAACAAAGACCACATAGACCCTGGCATCATACCTGCCCCTGCTATCACGAGAAGATCTGAAGGGTTTTTCCCTATGCAGGGAGAGAAGTGAGGGTGCAGTGCGCAAGGACTGTATAAAAATCTGGGACTCTATGGGTGCATTGAAGCACTTCTCTACCTGGAACTTCTTCCCCACTGACGACATCAACGACATTGCTGGACCATGGTTGGTAACTCTGCTCTCGCTTTCTGTCCTCTATCTCTCTGCTTTCTCCTCTCTTTCCTGTCTCTGTTTTCCTCCCTGTCCTATGCGCTATAGGGACTTTTGTTGTGTTATTGCAATAAAAGTTTGATGTGTGCGTGACATCTGATCTTGTTTGTGTCTTAATTTCACCATTTGGGATCACCTTTATTTATTAAAATTGCCACATATCCGAATACCGGATCCTGACAACCATTCCCACAAGTCCTACCACTGGATCCAAAGAAGACATCATCTCCCTCCCCACACCCCCTCTTTAGGAAGCTGTGGAGAGTGATAAGGTCACTCCTCAGCTTCCTTTTCTCCAAACTAGAGAAACCCAAAGTCCTCATCTGCTACTCATATGACATTTCTTCCAACCCTTTGACCAGCTTTTTTGCCCTCCTCTGGATGCATTTGAGTACCTAAACATCCTTCTTAAATTGTGGGACCAGAACTGCAAGCACACCGTACTTCAGATAAGGGTGAACCCGTGCTAAATACAGCAGGACAATCACCTCGTCTGGCCAGCTGCTTACACTGTGTTTGGTGAACCCCAGGGTGCAGTTTGGCCTTTGGCTGCCAGGGCACACAGCTGACTCATATTGAGTCACATTGGACAGTCAGACTTGATGCTGTGGAAGCCCTGGTCAGAAGGATCAAAGACACTGCTGTGTTATCAGCACCTTTCTAGATACCAATACAAAGCACAACACTATGAGGGCTGCTTGGGGGAAAATTAACTCCATCTCAGCCTGACCGAATAGAGTAGCACACCTCCATGTAACTCTGCTAATTATTTTGAGCGTTAACAATATCAGTATCTCCTAAAAAAATTGTAATGGGCAGCAGCATTTTCTTTACTCTGTAGCAATCTAATGCTGAAGAAATCTGAACCCTGCATGTCTAGGGAGAGAAAGAGGTAGTGAAATATTTTGGTTCTCCAACTGAGCAACCAGCAGTGTAGAGCATTTCAGACACAGGCACAGATTATTCTTGCTGTCTGCATAGCTTCATTTCCTTTTCATCTTTAAAATTTATCCTGAAGAACCTCATATTGGGTTGTAACTTGTGTTTTAAAATTGCCACCTGTAAAGAGCTTACCTTCTTACAAGCATTTTTTTTTTGTTGATTTTTTTTTTTGTCTTTGAGATAAAAGGAAGAAGTGATGGTGAAGTAAGGCTAGCGTTAAGAATAATGAGCTAGCAATTACTAGTAGAGTATACAATGCTCAATTCAAAGCAACTAAATGTTCAGTCTTGTTGAATTAATTGAACAGAGCAGACAATACACTGTATAAGCATTCTGAAAATTGCATTATATGGTGTCTTACAGCTGTCCTGGAGTTCTTGATAAGCATGGCATATGCCGATATATAGCATATATATATACCTGTAATGCCCTAAAAATTATTTTTTTTTTTAATAGACCGTTCATATTAGCAGTCTCAAGTATCAAAGATCCCACTATTTTATTAAATACTTTATGCTACTACTTTTATCATTGAGATTCATCCTAGGTACTAATATTGATTTGTTTACTAAAATGGATAGACTCATAGATAAATAGAATCATAGAAACAGATTATTAGAATCAGAATGCTTTGAGTTGGAATGGACCTTAAAGACCATCTAGTTCCAAACCTCCTGCATAGGCAGGGACATCTCCCACTAGACCAGTTGCTCAAAGTTCCATTCAATCTGGCCTTCAACACTTCCAGGGAGAGGCATCCACAACTTCCCTGGGCAGCCCGTTCCAGTGTTCCACCATCCTCAAAGCAAAGAATCTCTTCCTAATGTCTAAAATAAATTATGCCATTCCCCCTTGTTCTATCACTGCATGCCTTTGTGAGAAGTCCCTCCCCAGCTTTCCTATAGGCCCCCTTCAGGTACTGGAAAGGTGCTAAAAGAATTCCCCAGAGCCTTCTCTTCTCCAGGATAAACAACACCAACTTTCTCAGCCCAATTTTCTCCATCCCTTTGATCATCTTTGTGGCCTTCCTCTGAACTCGCTCTGATGGCTCCAAGTTCTTCTTGTGTTGAGGGCTCCTGATCTCTACTCAGTATGCCAGGTAGGGTCTGACCAGAGCAGAGTAGAAGAGGGGGAGAATCTCCTCCCTTGACCTGCTGGTCACGCTTCTTTTTGATGCAGCCCAGGACATGGTTGGCTTTCTGGGCTGTGAGTGAATTGCAAGTGCAATTGTCAGCTCACATTGAGCTTCTCATCAACCAATACCCCCAATTCCTTCCCCTCATAGTTGCTCTTAATGCATTCTCCACCCAGCCTGTATTTGTGCTTGAGATTGTTCTGACCCAGGTGCAGGACTTGGGGGAGAAAGTCCTTACAATGAGCTGTCAGTTTCTGAGGCCCCTTGATGGGAAGAGCATGATGTTGATGGTTTCTTCCCTTTCTCTTTAGAGGAGGAGACGTTTATACACTGGAACTGTTGTAAAACATTTATATCATATTTAGTGTTTATCTTTATTCGTTGGTCTGCATCTCCATGTTACATCTGAAGTTCCTAGGTATGACCTGTCTTAAGTATGTCAGCTACCTGTTCTTTGTCTGCTTTGTTATTCCTAAAACAAATTTTGCAGTATCTCCAGTCTCTAGTTCTTCATCTAGTTTTGTTTACATCTCTTTAATTGTTTACATCTCTGATGTTTCCAATGTAGTGTGTGGGTCTCATTTATCCTCTTGTGGTTTTACATCCCAACACTGCATCCTGTGACTCTGGCTGTTATACCATGCCTGTACTCTTCTATATTACAAATACTTCATTCTATGCTGAATATTTCATTCTATGCAAAACAGTTTTGTTATAAAAGTAGAAAAATATCCTTCCTCTACAAGATTATATTTTAAAAAAGAGTTAAAACTAATCAGGCAATAAATACCTGGTGATTAGAAAATGTTTTTTTGTCTGAAGAAGCTCAACCAAAACCCCATATAGGCCAACACAACTTCAGACAAAACCTGCAAGCCTTGTTCCTGATCCCGTGACCTGTTACAAGTGATGACAACACTGTATTTAGAGAGTTACAAGGCTACATTAATAGCTTCCAAGGACCTTTGTCCTCAGAAAATATTCTTCATATTTTATTAGACACTTCCTTGCTTTCAACAAGTCTATCAAGTTATTCCTATCTTTGTCTCTTTAATACCTTATATACAGTCTCAGCCTACACCTTTTGTTTTCTGAATACTAATAACATCTCTTCTGCTTCTCACTGTATCTGAGGTGCATGAATGACTACATTAAGAATTAACTTTTACCTAAATAGCTTCATTCTCACACTAACAATTTATTAAGTCTTTTTTGTGACTGCAGTTCCTCATGGAGAAAAACCTGCTTCATATTCAAATTAAAATTGCAGTACTTGTTTTAGTCTCTTTTCAGACAGATAATTATCAATGTGCTTAAACCACAGTCACTGTCAGCTCAATACTAATTGAAGAGAAGCACACTGCTGAGTTAGCAGCACTTCTTTGTAAAGGGAAGATATGCAGAGAACGTAAATCATGTTGGATTTGCTCCAGAGCAAGGTAGCCAGACCCAGAGATTGTGAACTTCTGTCCCTCTCATTGTCACTCATTCCTGTTCTGAAGTTTCTCTTCTTCACTCTGAGTTGGTTCTACCCCATGGGGTAGAAAATTCCTCTATCGAATTAGGAAAGTAAAGAAAATAAGTGAGAATATAATACTAAATTCTCATCTGGTTACCACATTCAAGCATCCTGGAAGTAGAAATCCATGAGAAAAAAGAGATGAAATGGAGTTCAGTCTTAAACCTGTCACCAAAAAAAAATTGGGTGACACTTCTTCACTTGTAACAGTGTCACAAGAGCAAGATCCTTCAAGTCCTCAGCTTGGATAGATCATGAGTTCTTAGCCTGTTCCTCTTTTGGGTTTCCATTTGTTAAACTGTAAACTTTGTAGCACATTTTTGAGCAGTCATAAGTCCATCTGCACCTCATGACATGCACAGAATTTCAGTATTCTTTTATCACCTTCTTCTTCCCATCTAAATATTTCTTTTACAAAAATGAAGAAAGACATTATTAAATTATAAATTCTTTAGTTAAATGAGGATACTTACAGGCCAAAAGGCTGTTTATTAAGAAACAACGGCCTTGTTTTCTACAGTGACAGACTGTGTCCTGCAACACTGGAAACTTGCAGGGTTCATGGGAGAATTGCATTTGCTGATAGACTGTGTGGCTTTGTGAGCAAGGAATACATTAGTTCCAACAATTTTTATTTAAAAAAAAGCTTTTGTAGAGCAAAAAATGAAACCACTGAACTTTTCTTTAGTATGGGTATCACTATAAATGAGTCTATAGTTTGTATTTTTTTATATGTCTGAGATTTTTAATGAAGGCAAACTTTATCCTGCAGACATATAATGATACTGCTCCTAATTCATTAAGTCAGCACATATGGTCACATCCATAGTAAAAAAAAAGTAACTGACAATGGAAGTGGCACATCTGGAGACAATGTGCTCATCCCCAATAGGAAGAGAGAAGCTCAGGGTGAGTATCGACATTATCTGAATACTTGCTAAATAGTTATGGAACTATTAGAACTTCTGATAAAGAAAGAAAAATATTAAGAAAATGCAATCTAGGCAAAAAAAATAATGAAAGAAAATTGATGAGGTTCAAATGCTCATGAGATACAAAACCAATACATGAAAATTAACTCTCCTGCCTATAAAGTAGAGCTTACACATGTTAATTCAGTTCCCACATTAATTTCAAGACTCCTAAACAATTCAGCATTTCATGTTTTTAGTTTATACAATTCATATCCTTGTAGAGTATAGCACTATTATCAGAATCCATTACAAAAGCTACATGATTACTCAAGCTGACAATAGTAAAAATAATTATCATTAGATTGTTCCAGTATCCTTTCCTAAAATTCCTAATAAGATTTTAAACTGTACCAATAGACTGATTCTTGCAGCCAAATGGAGGGCAGAGCCAGAAATAATTGATGTTACATTGACAATGACAAATAAAAATTTAAAATTACAAGGGAAGATTTAGATTAATTTGAGGAGAAATTGAGTGCCCTGGCAAGAGAGATCATATATTGTTGCTAGTCAAAGCCAAACTGTCCTAAGAGAGACTATTAAAGCCTAACAATATTAACTTTGCCATAATTTAAAGGGACCCTACTGAAATTAGTCAATATAAAGAGTTGTGTAACTTACTTTTGTACAGAATTGTGGGAAAAACTTCCTGCATTACTACTGCCATTAGCCATTACCTGTACAACATAAAGTGAATAACTGCTCCTATATTTGGTCCATTTCACTCATTTGAATTCCCAAACCTTAGTCTGAAGCCAGGAACCATTTTCCTTTTCCTATCTCCTGACACCAGGAGTTGGGAATCCAAACCTACCAGCAATCATCTCAGATATTCTAGAAATAATACTCAGGTGCTTCTTAAACATAAGTAACTACAGTCTGGTGCATAACAAGGGGGTAAATTCTAAACATTTTTGCTATTATAATAATTTTGCATCACTTAAGATGCTGAAAAGTGTCTTTTTCTAATCTATACTTCCAGAAACATTAATATCTGGATGGGTATACATGTCTCTAACAGGAATTATCATCTTATATTTACATTATTGTTGTTAAGTTTTTTTTGTTTGGGATGTCTGATCCATTTCAGTGTTTTCTGTTGAACATCAGCATTATTAAAAAAAAAACCCTACACAAAACAAACCACAACAGAACAACAACAAGCCCCAAACTGCTTTGTTCTTTGTGTTCTTTGTTTATATTATGGAGTGTTAGCACAAAAAAAAAATTCAGTAGATGAGGAACAGACTACTCTTCAGAACCTGGCAAGCCATGCAGGAAAAATCCTCTCAGATCAGAGGATGTATTTCATAGAATCATAGAATCATAAAATGTACTAGCTTGGAAAGAACCTATTAAGGTCATCTATTCCAACCCTCCTACAATAAGCAGGGACTTTTCCAGCTAAAACAAATTGCTCAGAGCCCCCAGGGATAGGGCCCTCACCACATCTCTATGCAACCTATTTCAGTGACCCACCACCCCCATATTGCAGAACTTTTTCCTAACGTCCAAACTAAATCTTCCCTTCTCTAGCTTGAAACCATTAGCCCTTGTCCTGTCACTACTTGCCCTTGTGAACAGGTCTTCCCCAGTCTTCTCATAGGCTCCTTTCATGTATTGGAAGGTCACATAAGGTCCCCCTGAAGTCTTCTCTTTTTCAGGCTGAACAACCCCAACTCCCTCAGCCTGTTTTCATAAGAGAGGTGCTCCAGCCCTCTCTACAAGCCTAGTTACATCACCATGCCCCTTAAAATCTAGTTCAAAACCCTCACTATGAACCCTGCTAACTCTTGCCCTCTTGTACCACCAAGGCTCATCTGTAGTGGGCATGGTTTTATCCCCCTCCACCTCAAAAACTAATTTAAAGCCCTCTCAGTGAGCCCCACCAACCCCTGAAAGAAAATCCTTTTCCCCCTTGGTGATAGGTCCCCTCTATCTTTGGTTAGTAGACCTGGTGCCATATAAACATCCCTATTATCAAAGAATCCAAAATTCCACCAATGGCACCAGCCTCTGAGCCATGTGTTAATCAGTTGTGTTCCCTGCCACTGAAGGAATTAAAGAAAACACACTCTGTGATTTTTCACATCCAGAACTCAATGGCTTCCTAAACATCCTATCACTCCAAAGTGGAATAAAGGGAGGGTGGACATGACTCCAAGCCCATAAGACCCTTGTGGATAAGCTCGGGAAGTGCAGCCATTCAGCGAGATCTAGACAGAGTGGGGAGCTGGGCAAAGATGAACCTAATGAGGTTCCTACACCTAGGGAGAAAAAACACAATGCACCAATATAGATTAGGTGTTGACCTACTAGAAAGCAGCCCCATGAGAAGGATCTTGGGATCCTGGTGGAAAAGTTATCCATGGAACAGCAGGGTAACAATGGATTTCCTATCCTACATGTTTTTTCAAGTAAGAACTTTACATGGGGATTGAAATTAGGATTTACTGCCTATGCACAATACATCAAGAATGTTAAGACTGGAATTTCCTTTATAAACAAATGTTAATGTCATTGTGGTCAGATTCAGGCCCTCTACTTCTACCCAGTGTTGTTTGTTATTGTATAGGAGATCAGTTTATGACCCATTAAACCCAGATTTAGGAAAAGGATTAATATTTTTTGTCTAGATTCATCTCTCTCTTGAGCCTTGATCATTAATTGTAAACCATCAGTGATTAGAGGCTTCCAGCATGATGAGCATAATACCACATGCATACATATTAGGAGACCACACCTGTTCTAATACACTTCTGTTACCCAAAGGAGTAACTAATTAGATACAAACCACCTTCAATTTATTATTTATTCAATGTTGCTGATCAAATTAGATGGCAGAAATTCATCAGATTTGCAGGGAAACCACACACATGTACCTGTCATTCCTGGTCAAATGGGTGGTCAGGCTAAAAACTTCTGGGTAATTCAGTGTTCTGCCAAAGCTGATGGACACTGTCTTTACAGCAGCTCTCTAAAGACTTTGTAAAATACTTCAAAACAGACAATCAAAATGATCCTTATATATTGATACAGCCTCATTTCCATGCAGTAATTGAGAAGCACGATTTACTTGATAATAGAATTATTGTGGTTTGTGTCCAACATGACAACAAAAGGAACAGCCCCATGGCTGCTCGCTCACCTCCACACACACACCCCCACACCCACACTCACACACTCTGTGGGATGAGAACGACAAAGCTCATGGGTCAAGATAAAGGACAAGGAGGGTTCTTCACCCATTAAGGTCCCAGGCAAAACACTCATCTTGGGGACAAAATAATAATTTAATTTCACACTAATCAAACACACACACAGGATACAAACAACACAAAGAGCAGGGCTTGCATATGTTACCCCACCCCTCCCTTCTTCCTGGGCCCAAATCACTTTGTTCCCGGTTTCTCTCCCTCCTTCCCCCCAGCGGCACAGGGGGACAGGGGATGGGGTTTAGAGTCAGTTCACGGACTGGTTGTTCCTGCTGCTCCTTCCTCCTCAGGAAGAAGGATTTCTGACAGTCCTTCCCTGGGAGAGGGAAGGGGTCCCTCCCATGGGAGAGAGTCCTCCACGAACCTCTCCTTCATGAGTCCTTCCCACGAGGTCCGGAGCTGCTCCAGCCTGGGCTTCCCACAGAGTCACGGGCTCCTTCGGGAACAAACTCCCCTGGCACCGGGGTCTTCCAAAGCTGCACAATCAGAGTCCACAGGCAGCAAATCCTCTGGCCACAAAATCCAAGTCCACTGGCCAAGTTCACCCCTCCTGGTGCCTTCAGAGAATGTTCCACCACATTACTCCATGAATGCAGGGGGACAGCTGCCATCTCCCCATGGGTTGCAGGGAAACTTCTGCTTGGGCACCTTCTTCCCCTTCTTCCTCACCAACCAGCAGCACCGCTCTCCTTCCCTAGCATCGCTCTCCTTCAGCACAGCTCTTCTCCCCTTCCTTCTCTGGTCAGGTGTTGATTCTTTCATATGTTAATCACTGAGGTGCATTTATTGTCTCTCTGGTGGCTCTTTGTCTGGGTTTTGGAGCAGGGGGATCTTCTTGGCTTCTTACTGGAGCCTCTCCTGTGGTCCTTCCCCAGCTACCAAAAAATCCACCAAACTAAACCAGAACAAGAATCTATGAAATGCTTGTGTTTAGTGCAATTAAATTCAATGTAAGTTATACTTCAAAAACAAAGATGTTGGAAAGGCATTTAAAATTTTATTTTTAAGACTGTGCATACTAATCACTGAATATCTTTGATACACATGCATTAACTTCAAAATCTAAGTGAGATAAAGTCAATTCACAGAATGCTGGAATGAGCAAGCATGGAATCCTAACTTTTCAGCCTGCTGACAAATTGTTGTTTCAGTAAATAGAAAGAAACTACTCAGAACACTTTCTCATTACTGGATCAAATTACACTTCTTGAAAGACAGCTGTAAAAATTCATAGAATGGAATTATCATGTAAATCCTAGTTCTTTCAAAATAACACCTATAGTGATAGAAAAAAAAAATAAATCATGTTATAATAAGACTATAAGGAGAAATATATTTTTCTGCAGAGAATGTTAAAATCATAAAGGTATTTTGATGCAGTGAGGGGTCCACATAAAAAGGTGTATTAACTTAAGCTGTCTTTACGTACAGTTCTTAACCAACCATCTCAAACCCTGGAGACATTTCAGAGAATATTTCTTAAATTACTTAGATTCCTATGAAACACACACTATTTTGTCTATCATATATCTGTATCAAGACGTAGAGTAAAAAAAATAGGATCTGTCTACAGTGAGGAATTGCAATAAATAAATTCAAGAAAGACATTCAGAGTGGAGAGCCTCCTACTGTGCTGTTTCATCCAGCATGAAATAATAGGTACAGAAGTGTGTCAAAATTGCCCATCTTTCCAGAGCTTAAGTTGTTGAATTAGAAGCATGAGGCAATAATCTTGTGATACATAGTGTAAAATCCACAGCTCCTCTGAGGAAAGGTGAGGTAATCCTCTTTGAAAATTGCACACCTCTCTCTTTATAAATAAAATTGCCAACCCATCCTTAAGGCCATACAATTGTCCATCTGTAACTGTATTTGGAAACTGAATTCACCCCTTAGTCCAAGATTCAAGGCTATGGTTTTAAATTTCTTTGGGGTATTTATAATCTTTAAGCAACAGACTATTCAGGTGGAGCAGAGGAAACAAAGAGGTGCTCCATTTCCTTCAGATTGCAAAAGGTGTATAAACTTAATATGGCACAAATAAAACTTTTAGGTAAGATCATGATTCTGTAATAATAAAGCTGTATATTTCAAATGAGATAAGGTGATGATTTTATGCTTCCTTCTGCTTTTTATCTAGTAACTTTTTATAATACACATAAGCATTCCTGAAGTAGAGATGATAACCTAGGACTCGCCACACTACAGTTGAATATATGTCTAATATGTATATTTTTTTTCCCCTTCATATATGCTGGATCTTGATTCTTTTCTACATAGTAATGAAAGACCACTGGAAAAAATTATAATCTATTCTGATCTTTTTCTCCAGTCCAACTAGATTATCTTGAAGTCTGATAAACCAATGTTCTCATAATTTTAAAATGACAGAGACAATTCACAACTGCTGGGTATTTCTCTGTATAGGTTCTAGGTAGAGATGGACAATCAGCAGGAGCCAAATGCTGTACTTTTCTCATCCAGGTCATTCTGTACAAAAATGCAAGAACCAATTGGTGGCATTTTTTTTTTTTTTTTTTTTTTTCTGGATCAAAGCTTGGCAAGCTTGAAGTCTTAGCAGCCTTCCAAATCTTCTGATTGCAAAGCACATTTTCTGTTAGGCTGCATCAGTGTCGAAAGCCCACCAACATGGACTTTAGCTACTCAAGAATATTTTCAGACCTTATCCTTGAATAGAGCCTGATAAGGGAATGCACTACTCCAGCATACATTTTTCAGAAGCTTCTATTCACTGATTCAATTGTGGTGAATACAGTGTTTCTCAAAGGACTCTGAGAAATCTGGTCATGGAGCTTGAGTACAACTAGGAATTGTTCAGATTCAACACATGGGTACTATAAAACTCCAGGATAATAGATGTGGAAGACTATACAGGCCCAAAGAAAGGACAAACTTTAAGAAATGTCAATCAGAGGTAGCATATTCTTGTTCACATTACTAACTGCTGTATAAAAAAATCTGGCATTTAATCATAAAGTGCAAGACTTTAAATATATGATAAATCTCTATCAGTGATTTGTACCAGCACTTCAGCCAGAAGGATAACCCTTAAAAAACATCTCAGAAAAAGAAATTGACAGAGATCTCAATCACTATGTTAATCACAGTGTAATTATCATTGCTCAGACTGACATAAGAAAATAATCATTAGATAGCTATTAAACTGCAGTCTTCTGTCTCAAAAATCTAATAAGGAATATGTTTGATCGATATGCAGAACCATTATCTTGATTGATAAGACTATTTTCCCTTCTATTTAGCTTGAGAATCGAAAGGTTTTCTGCATCCTCATCAAAACTGAAACAACAAAAAGCTTTACGTCTTTAATTAACTTAAACTTGGCAGAAAATATGAAGGAAGAAAAATCACAGTGACAGGCTATTCTAAGCAAAAGAGTAAAAGAAGGAAGATCTTAAACAAGAATGTGTTGTCTTAACGAAAAATATTTAATTTTCATTTAAAGACCTTCCAAAATAAATTATTCAAAAGTTAGCTGCCCTTAGTGTTAAAAATGTAATATTCCTTTTAGTAGATACTTATGTTCAGTTTTCAATAACTGGAACTCAGTGTCAATTTTTCTCTATTACATTGAGTATTTGTCAGATATCAAACACTTCTGTGTAACAGGAATCAGGGATGAGGAGCAGTGCAAGATACTGAGGTATCTAAATGTAGATGTATAAACTTCTGCTGTAGAAAATGGGTATCAAAGCAAGAGATAGTGGAATATAAAGAAGCAATTCAATTGACTGGACATTAAAAGTGGGATTTAATATACTAAATTTTTTATCTATGCATGTAGACAATGCTGTCAATAGAGTCTAGAGAACAAATTTTATCTGTAAATTAAACATTAAGAGCTCTATTCTGTCCCCTAAACAAAACCAGTGCCATGTGGGACAACTTACAAAATGAGAAAACTTGAGACAGCCAGATATGGCATGGCACCTAGAGGAAAGCTATGTCTTCTACAGAGTAAAATTCAGGCCATATAGGATAACTTCAAGCATCTTAAATGCCATTAGATGCTTGTTGTTATGTGACTGCCTTATTAATGGTGTTGTTGCAGGCTGATGCTGAGTGTTTGCTAAAAAGCAAGAAAACTTAATTTATTGGGATCTTGGCACAGTGTAATGCTTGCATGGAGGATCACATAGTGTACTCTGTGACTAACCCATCATATGCTTAATTCATCACTGTTGATACATGTAAAATGCATGCAAAGCATCTAAACATCTACATTCAAAAGATTGTCCTTTGCAACCATTTCTGCAGGAAGGGTTTCTATTTCATTAGCTATCTTATCTAGGCACAATTCAGTCATGTCTGAAGCAGGAAT
>NW_009953507.1:3540721-3557363 GCF_000747805.2 Chaetura pelagica | reverse complement strand
ATTGCCAAACTGTCCAAAGTTTCCATCTGGAAGGCTTCTGTAACTGTTAGTCAAATATGTCATTGTGGAGGTTCAATCAGTCAGTCACCTAGTGTCAAGATGGCCCATTGTCTCAAGCTTGTCCATTAATTCATTTATGCTGATGACTGGCTAGAGATTTCCTGCACAGCACAAATAATTAATTATTTACATGTACCGGTGTGTATGCAGGCAGAGTCCCAAAACCCAGTTGCCCACAACTAAGGAACAGATTTGATTTGTTGGAATCAAATCATGTTGGAGAAATGTGATATTGGGTTTTTTTACATATTTGTATATGTTTCATTATTTTTGCTATTATTATTTTTATACCTTTTTTGTTTTGTTGTTATTTTTTCATTAAAGCTGTTTTAATTCCTTCCATATCATAAGTAAGTCTCCCTTTTCTCTCTCCATTCCCCTTCTGGGAAGGGAAAGGGCTAATAGAGAGGATCTGACATCCATTTAATAACCAGCTCAGCATTAAACCATGGCACTGTATAAACACAACTTATTTTAAAATCATGTGCTTTATAGAAATGTTTAGGAAAAAAGATGGTCCCTTTGGTATCAATAATAGCGGATAAGACAGATCACAAAAAACGTGGGAAAACAGCTATATAAATGGTTAATGAAATGGCAGAAAAAATAATTAAAGATATTAACAGAAAAGCAATGGAATTATGCTAAATCCCAGTGGATTGTGCTGCAGAAAAAGCCCCACAAAGTTCAGTTATACTACGGATTTGGTACCTGTTGTTAAGATAGTTTTATTAAGGGATATGACTGGACAAACCAAGAGCTATAGCTGAGTTCTGAAAATATTTATGCAAATTACATTTGATTATTCATGCTACTTCTCTAATGATGTCTAATAGTGTCTTCTTTTCATCAGACTTAGAAACTCCATATATAATTGAATTACTCAACTTAAAATAAGTTTTCATATTGTTAACAGCAACAATGCTTCCTAAACTAATGTGACTCATATAATCAACAGTAGTTTATGGAACACAAATGCTCAAAGAAAAACAGGAATATAAATATTTTTCAAATTATCAGATGTTAAATTAAGATCTACTTTTGCAAGTGTTTTTCTAAACACTAATTGTGTGACATTTTCTAGCTGTAGACTGTCTATGTGTATTATATAAGAAAAGGAGAGCAATGTAATTACTCTGAAGCTGTAGTAAGAACTTTGTTCTTGTCCCCATTGAATTCAATGGAATTTTGCCATCAACATTAATGAAAGAAGGTTGAGGTTTTATATAGTTGACACAGAGCATATTTTAAAGCCACCTGTGCAAATGCAACCACTGAGCCTCCTTCTGTTGCTAGTTCTACAGAATTTACTCTCCAAAGGTATGTTACTTTTACCTAGAAGCACTGATCAAACTTATCAACTGCAACATTTTAACCTAGAATTACACTTTTTTACACTTGATCTCTGTTCAAGCAGCTGCAAACAAAGTAGTTACATACATTGAGTCAGTTCTTTGAAGTCACAATATTGAAACTGTTGACTTATATATTGCAGATAGATATGTGTCAACATATGAAATTATTAATCTTTGTGATTTTGTCTTATGTTTTGTTACAGCTAAAATATTTTGTAAATGATGTACCAATACTCAGTGCATTGTCAGGGGGAATTTAGAAAAGGCAGTTAAAAAAGACAGCACAAACATTGACCACAGATATTAATAAATGAAAATTAATTATTTGCACATTTTCTTTGCATCATGGAACACTGAATGCATAAAGATGTTCCAATGCAACAACTACACCTTTGATTTATTTGCCATTTGTTAGAGAGAAGTTCTAGTGAAGTTAGGGTGACTTGTAGCTCCACGAAAGAAAGAAAGAAAGAAAGAAAGAAAGAAAGAAAGAAAGAAAGAAAGAAAGAAAGAAAGAAAGAAAGAAAGAAAGAAAGAAAGAAAGAAAGAAAGAAAGAAAGAAAGAAAGAGAAAGGAGGTGTATCCCAATATTTAGGCTCTGAATTTCTATTGGGTTTGGTTCCTTTGCACTGTCTTATGTGAATAAGGGGTCTTTCCTGTAGCTTTACACTTTTTCTGCAGTGACATATATTGCTGTATCTTAATGCTGATTTGGTAAGGGTATGCTCTAACCATATATGATACAGGTCTAGCAAAACTGAGGAATCTCTGTATAACATCTGTGAGCCAAAATGGAAGGATATAATTAAGGTAATAAGTTATTGAATCTACAGATAAGTTATATTCTCTTTTTGCCTACAACATAATTTTGAGTGCAAAAGACATACAGAGCAACTAACAGAGAAAATGCAGAATGGAGCAATATCTTAAATCCCACTTCTGCAATGTGCAATGGTGCTTTAATCAGCAAAATCAGGAGCTTTGTTACATTATGATTCCATGAGTCTCTCTGAAAATCAGATGCCACCAGGCTAAAAAAATTAATTGTCTTTGTTGTTTTAACCTTATTTCCTGCAGTTTAGACTGTGTATGTGCATTCTCTTCTCAATGGCTACAATAACTATATTTATTACAGTAGGGCCCAACAAATTTTTTACTGAAGAAAAGTGGTTTCAGGGCAAAGCCCAGGCACTGTTCAGGTGATATCGCAGACCAAGAACTATGTTAACAAGGAAGTATGGAGAAATTCAACCCATGCTGATGTGAGAGTGAAGAATACAAGAATGTGAACCTTACTCTGCCCTTTGCCCTCAGAGCCAGAGAATAGTCCCTGGCCTTTTTTAGTTATTAATGCAGATTTAGCCTGTGCCTTGTCAACATCTCCCGACTTTCCTTACTTCTTTAAAAATTTTGGTGGCAGAAGGTTAGAGACTCTGGAAGTGTTATGATTGAGGTAAGTATTTCAGCATGAATTCTACTCCTTATTTGTTACCAAGTTCTAATATATATGCACCAATCAAAGGAAAAGCAACAATCAGGGAATGTATTTTCATAGACTGCTGAGTGAATCAGCAGGAGAAAGAAAAAAAAAAATATCCACAGAAAATCAGGCTTTCTGAGTTCTGAAACTAATTGTTTCACAGAAACAAAGCAGGATGACCTTTCTTCAAGCACTGTCAGTGATGATGCTATATCTACTCTGTTCTTTTTATAAAACACCTCAATGGCTAACTCATTACCCTAGAACAGGTGAGACCCAGGGTCAATGCCAGTTTCTGTCTCAGGAAATACAAACTCTCATCTCTCATTTCCCTGGAAAATGCAATAATCAATGAGATAGTTTATTTGGAACAGCAGGGAGTGTTCATTTCTCATCTTGTTGATTCTATAGAGAAAAGAATTCAAGATTATCTGGGATAGAAAAAAGAAAAGGACTAGGAAAGTAAGAAAGTGAGAACATGATTTTCTGATGTATTAAACATTCCACTTGAAATGGAGGAAACTGACAGGATCAGGCAATACATAAAAGACAGTCAATCCCTTTTATTCATTACCACAAAAAAAGAACTTCAGAACAAAGTTCTGAGCTCAGATATCTCCTCACCAGTAAGTTGGTTGGTCTAGTGAAATGTAAGTTTATTTTTGCACACTGCTACAGCTTCAACAGTTGGGATTGCAGATGAATAAACCCACACAACGAAATCCAGCAAGTGGCTTATGGAGGACAGGCTATAGAATAACATTTAGGTTTCCTACTGTCAGGATGCAGTGAGATCAGGATGCTCAATGGGCAATCCCAGAGCTGGCCATAGTGTCAGTGATGGGCACAGTCTCCCTGAGTCTGAAAACAATGGGCAGGAACGAGATTAAATCAGGACCAAAGAAGATGTTCCTGACCAGGCTGGAGAGCAAGCTACAATGTGGATCCAAGGTGTGCCCAGGAGACAGGGTTGGAGACAGAGCACAGCAAGCTATGATGCATGTCGCAGAGTCCATTCAGGAGATGAGCTATTTACAGAAGTCTGTTTGGCGACACTGAGCTGGAGCCAGGCATAGCTACAGCATCACTGAGGCAGGGACTGATGGACCCACAGGTAGGGGTGGGCAGCCTCAGGAGTGGCTGGACAAGGACATTAAGCCCCTTTGGGGGACTAAGTCTTGGAAAGATTCCCATTAGGCAGAGGCTTTTGTAGCTGAGATCTACTGTTTCCTGCATGATCAGTATAATTTCTGAGCTAAAATAGAAAAAAGGAAAACAACACTTTGCTGAGCAGAAAGGTATTAGGATAACAGGTTTTGATTTAGCCATCAGAATTCACCACAGTTCAATGAAGGTTTCGTGTTTTATTGCAAGTATATGTATTTCCCTGAGGCAATTCTGAACATTTCCTCCCTGTCCTGCAACATTCATGGATTGAAAACATGAGCCATTTTTAAATCCTCAAGAACTATGCAGGAAGGTAACATTGTGAGAACTTTGACTGATTTCTACACACTTTTTTTTCTGGCAAGCACTGCTGGGGATAATACCATACTAGCTTTCTACTGAAGAAATCTCACAAGAGATTTCTTTGTAAACTGACATGTATAAAATTTTACTAAGAAAAAGCAGAGAGGAAAATGTTGTTAACACAAAGTATTTCCTCTGCTTTAAATAAAATATATTTGGGGATTCCTTTACATTGTGTTATATTGCAATTATTGACTCAAATTTTCACCTGTGGAAAGGACATAAGAGACACTTTCCTGCTGGAAAAAATAAAGTGATCATAGAATCATAGAATCACAGAATGGTTTGAGTTAGAGGGGACTTTAAAGATCATCTAGTTTCAACCCTCCTGCTTGGGCAGGGACACCTCCCACTAGAGTAGGTTGCTCAGGTCACCATCCAAACTGGCCTTGAATACTTCCAGGAATGAGGCATCCGCAGCTTTCCTGAGCAACCTATCTCACCATACTCACACTAAAGAATTTCCTCCTAATGTCTAACCTAAATCTCCCCTCTTCCAGTTTTGATCCATTATACCTTGTCCTTTCACTACAACCTCTTAAAAAGATTGTCTCCCTAGCTTTCCTGTAAGATCCCTTCAGATACTGGAAAACCTATATGAGGTGTGCCTGGAGCCTTTTCTTCTCCAGGCTGAAAAACCCCAACTCTCCCAGCCTGTCTTCATAGGAGAGGTGGTCCAGCCCTCTGGTCATCTTTGTGGCCCTCCTCTGGACTTTCTCCATGAGTTCCATGTCCTTCATATGTTGGGGGCTCCAGAATTGGACACAGCACTCCAGCGGGGGTCTCACAAGATCTGAGTAAAGAGGGGGAATCACCTCCCTCGACCATGCTTCTTTTGATACAGCCCAGGACACAGTTGGCTTTCTGGGCTGGAAGCACACATTGCCGGCTCATGTTGAGCTTGTCATCAACCAACACTCCCAAGTCCTTCTGCTTCAGACTGTTTTCAACAAATTCTCCACCCAACTTGTATTTTTGCTTGGAATTGCCCCAACCCATGTGCAGAACCATGCACCTGGCCTTGTTGAACTTCATGCAGTTTGCATGAGCTGACTTCACAAGCCTGTTGAAGTCCCTCTGGATGGCATCCCTTCCCTCCAGCATGTTAAGTCACAAAATTTATTTCTGTTATAAAGCTACTACTACATGCAAGACACCATAGTTTGTTTATTACTACTGGGCATTTGCATTACGAACATACAAAGGACTACTGCCAGAATAAGTTTCCTGTTAATTAAATATTTTGGGATGGGATATAATGACAAAACAAGGTGTCATCAGCAGACTGGTATGAAAAAGTCTACCAAAATAATCCTGTTGACAGTGCTGACATTTTGGAAGAGAGATTTCTGCCCTCTACCCTGTCAAATTAAGCAGTTCTCTACCATAGAGGACAGCCAGCTTCTGAAATGTACATTTCTAGTGTAAACGCACTGGGAAATGGAGCAGTGTGACCCTTCAGCATTTTCAGCTAGTGATACCCGAGTAAATCAAAGCAATAAAGGTGTCTGTATTTTATCTGTGTTGCTCAAGACTCTCTAAATTGTCATTCTGAAGTCAGAAGAGCTGAAAGATATGTCATCTTGCAAACCTAGCGAAAGAGAAGGACTTTAATCCTGTGTTTACTTAATTAGTGACTATCTTCCTTTCCTTTTGCCTCTATTCCTTTTCTTCCACTCTATCTCTTTTGAATTAGCCTTCTTGTAAGCATTGTGAGGACATAGCGTCAGTACTATGGTGATTAGAGAATTCAACATGTAGAGAAATACTAGATGAACAAGGGTAAGATAACTTTTTTTAACATTTCAATTAAAAATAAATTAGAAACTAATGACCAATATTAATAGAGTGTTTCACAGTAATTTTTCCCCTTCTCTCTTCTCAATGAATAACTCTTCTGTGACTTCCATGGGGTCTCTAGTGTTTACAAGGCTGAAAAAAACCTAATTTTGGGGCTCATCTGAGCAATCTCAAGTTCATCTGTAAATGAGATCAGGTCTCTAAGATAGGTCATATGGACAAATTCTAAATGGAATTGGGGGACCTCAGGCAGTTTCATAAAAAATGGGTAAACGGTGCTTAATCAAACTGCTTAAATACAGATGTGAATTATACTGTCTGAAACTTGAGGCAATAATTTTCTTATGCTATTTTTCATCTGGTACTATGTACTTGAAGAAGATGAGGGGAGACAAATTTGAATATATATATATATACACTGATGAAATATCATTTAACTTAAAAAGTATACTCCTATTACCTGGCTTTTCTTTTCACTTTGTCAAGTACGGAAAATTCTTTTTCTTGTGTTTTTTAATGTACTCACAAAAATCTTTATTAAAGAATATGAATATTAAAGAATATGAATATGAATATTAAAGAATATGTTAAAGCATGAAACAGATTCATCTGTGTAGTATTCATTATTAGGTTTTAAATACCGTAGAATCACATGTAGGATTTTAGTAACTCTGCTGGTCAAGAATACCTGAAATATTCTATGTCTGGTTAACAAAGGTTGTTGACTTGAAGTGAAGACCAGACGAGGTTTTCAATTTACATACCTTACATACAGAGCAGTGGTTCACTGAACATAAATATAGAGGCTTCTTGCTTGACAATTTTCCATTTTGATTCTACCACTGCTGGGTGAAGTTAAGAATCTCTGGAGTAATTTTGGCTCCTATGGGTTGGAAATTAATCTATATATTCAGGTTAAATGGGAGGTTTACAGTAGGCATTGCTGGTGAAGAATACCTTAACTTAAAAATAGTAGCCCTGCTGAAATTGCTATGCAGTTTGTTCTTTCCATCTTCTCTTTAGCGATGCTTTTTAGTGCATTTCCAGTTCTGTCTCCAGTACAAGCATTCCAAAGACAGGACATAGAATAGTACTTTTCTTAATTTTTACTAGAATGATCTTTACCAACAGTTAGGTGTACGAGTGAGAATGTTTCTACAGTACATTGCAAATCAAAAACACTACATATATTAGCCATATATTAGAGTGATTTTATGGACTTTCTTTTTTTCCTGAGTTATAAAGCCTTACATATTTATAATGAAAATGTATATTTCATTATTTACATAGAAGTGATTCCAATTGTTCAGGTTTTATTGCATATGATAGTAAGCTCCAGGACTGATTGCTTCTAACTGTAGGCTCACAGGTAAATTTAGAAATCACCATACAATCCTATTCAAGAAGTTCAGACAGTCTGTAAAAAAATATAGCTGAGGCTTTGTCAGATCTTATTGTTAAGACTAATGACATTATATAAAAAGACTTTTCTCACTTGCCTGAAATGTCACAAATTAATTAATAATCAATGAGAAAAAGAGAGGAGGTTTCAAGGAGATTCTAGAAATTAATTTCTAATCTGAAGAGATGAATGAATTTTTCAACAGAAGAAGAGGTACAAAAGGATGAATGTTGTGAGATGCCTGTAAATTCACCTCTTCAAAACTGGTGTGGTGGCTACTTCTAACAGGTTACCAGTTCCACACCTCCACATTTTCTGTGAAGAGGGCTTTTGCAAAAATTTCTGCTTCCTGTCTCAGTGCAGACAGGAGCCTTTTAATGGTATGTATTTGGGCAGATGGATCATACTGCTTCATTTCCACTACATTCAGTAGATAGTATGACTGTAGATCTTTAATTGTGTGATTGACCTCAAATCTGACTAAGACACTGCCCGGCTCCCTGTAATCTACCTCAAAGTATTGTGTGGAGACATGCATGTTCATGTAAGTAGAGGACTTAGGTGTTTAAAAGGGAATGAAACCAGAATTTGATCAAAATAGAAACTCTCAATTCGATGTCACTTGACCTAAGGCAATGCCTAACCACCATGGACACCACAGTTCACCACATTTAGCTCCACATTTAGCTTTCTTAAACACTGTCGTCATACCCTAGTGACTCAGACTCGAGAACAGTAAATCACTCAGCATATACATATAGCAATAAATCATAAAAAAAAATAATTGTATTATTTTCAATACATACCTTCTATGGATTTGTCTGTTAAATGTCCTCATCTTAACCAGGTTACAAACATCTCAGGGATTCCTTAAACTCTTTATGTGACTTTTTGCTAAACCATTCAGTGGCTAGAACAATCACTAGTGGGAGAGGCACATCAGGAAGACTGAATCAAATTCCCTCTCCACCTAAAGAGATTCCTTTACATGTCTACCACAGAGTGTCTTTAGGAGACAATATCCCCTCTGCCACAATATTTTTTATTTCATCCTGATGAAACTGTTCCATTGTGCAAAAAATAATTGTACATTTTTGGTAATAATAAGGGAAAAGAAGACAGAAGATGACCAAAAAAAAGGATTAAGGAGAGCAATCTGGAATACAGCTCTTCAGTCTTTGATTAGGGCACTGAATTATTGCTGCTGTGATTGCCTTAATTTACATAGACAAGGATGCAAACTTTTGTGATCCTCCTTACTCATCTCTTCACCAGATACCTGGTGCTAATTTCTCAGGAAAAACAATTGAGACAGATCAATCACAGAATCATCATTGTTGGAAAGGACCTCTGAGATCTTGGAGTCCAACCATCAGCACAAAAAAAAACCCCAAACAAATATGAAAAACCACACACACCCCACCAGAAAACACCCACAAAAACCTCCACAACCTCGGCCACTAGAGCATGCTCTGAAGTGCCATATCTATGCATTTCTTGAATACCTCCACTGATGGTGACTCAACCACCTCACTGGCCAAGCTATTCCCATGCCTGACCACTCTTTTAGTATAGAAATTCTTCCAAATGTCCAGTCTAAACCTCCCTTGCAACAACTTCAGGCCATTTCCTCTGGTCCTGTCATGATTTACTTGGGAGCAGAGGCCAACACCCACCTCCATAAAACCTCCTTTCAAGTAGTTGTAGAGGGCAATGATGTCTCCCCTCATCCTCCTCTTCTTCAAACTAAACATCCCCAGTTCCCTCAGCTGGTCCTCATATGACTTGTTGTCTAGACTCTTCATCAGCTTTGTTGCCCTTCTCTAGACATGCTCCAGAACCTCAATGTTCTTTCTATAGGTGAGGGGCCCAGAACTGAACACAGTACTTGAGGTGCAGCCTCACCAGTGCCGAGTATAGTGGCATGAACACTTACCTTTTCCTGCTGGCCACACTATTCCTGATGCAGGCCAGAATGGTGTCGGCCTTCTTGGCCACCTGGGCACACTGCTGGCTCATGTTTAGCTGGCTGTCAACCAGCAGCCCCAGGTCCAATCTGGGGTCTCACCCAGTATGTGACATAGTAGTTATTATGACTCTTATTTCTAAAATTATTGCATGCAGTGAATATATTATTATTGCCACATTTTTTAACCAAGTTGTGAAATACTTTCAATTTTCTAATTTAGGTTTTAACACACCTCAGAATAAAATGAGAATTTTTTTACCTCACTTTGGATTAAAAAATAATAATAATAAAACCACATATGCATATATACTTTATATTACGACTATAGAAACATTTATTTATTGAAGAAACAAATAATTGCAGATTAAGGCCTTTATGTCAAGGCCTGGAGAAAACCCAGTATTGGAGGAATTGTTCAAGAGCAGTCCATCCTTGTTTGAATAACTACCTTCATAAAGTTAATTAGCTGCATAAGTGCTGGCTGCATGAGGTATCACTGCCGAAAGGCAACTTAGCATTCATGAATCAATGGAATTCATGCACGTCCATCTCAGCTTTTTCTACCTTTTTGGTGTATTATGGCCTTGAGTATCCTCTTTTTTAGTACTCAATCATTTGCCACGCAGTCATAGTAAGGTATGTTAGTTTTATTGAGCATGCCTAGGACTGCTGTTTTCTGAGACCTTAAAAGGTTTTCAAGATACCTGTTTTTAAATTTTTATCAAGTATTCCAGGTCTTTCATAACTAGGCAGAAGTTCTTACTATTTAAAAAAAGGACAAGCAGAGAAGAAAGAGAATATATGTTCATGTATAAACTCTGAATATGGAAAAATCTGTGATGAAATAATAACCTATAATCCTTTTCCACATGGAACCAGTTCAGACACAGTAAGAAAATAAAATTATTCTGTACTAATCCATTCATTGGCAAGAACTTGCTCTAGGTCATGCATAATGTAGTAGTAGTTTCTTCTGACACAAAGAGGTTAAATTTTAATTCTAAAAAGAACCCCAAGCCTTCAATCGATAAACTGTTTGAAATGCCTTAAAAACAACTGTCCTTATCCAAGTCTCTTTAGTGTACCTCCATGGAACATGCTCTGAAGCAAGGTCAGGATTTGGTCAAGATAGCATTGGCTGCTGAGTAGGGACACCAGCGTTATGAACCTGGTCTCCTAAGGCTCTCTCACTGCAAAAGTAACTGACACCTTCAGAAAATGTTTCAGCTTACCTAAGATGTGAAATCTGAAGTATGCTGCTTCAAAGGGAAAATACAAAAAGGGAGGGAGCTTCTGAGTGAGACTGCTTTTAATCAAGAAGGGACCCAAATACTGGTCTTCTCTGTTCGAGGTACAGAAGTAACATCGAGGCACTACTGGGCAAAATACACTCCAGTTTCTATTCCTTGTAGAATCTGATTCTTGATTTGAAAAATGCCTATTATAATAGACTGAGGAGGTGCTCATAGGACTTAAATTTCTGTGGACATGTCTTCCACACAATATCCACATGTATCTTCCCAAACTGGTTGCACTGATGTGACTTATTCTTGGGTGAATTGCCTCACTCCCTTACATTGCCTGGTAGTAAAATACGTTGTATAGATGCAACTTGACTTGTTTGCACAGTCAAGATTTAAGTAGTAAAAAACCCTCTAGTCTGTTTGGGAATTTTAGTAGAAAATCTTAGTTACTTATGGATTTTAAGATAGGGCAAGAGAATGCTGAGTGGGTTCTCCAACAATTTAAATAAAACTTAGGAATATGGTAGAGCAAGTACTTCAGATTAATCTAGAACTGGCAGCCACCAACTGATCACTGGACACTTCTACAACACTTACTCTGCTCCAGGATAACTGCACACCAATTGGTAGGTGGGGCTTCTTCAACACCATGCACAGAACCTCAGGGAGCAGGCAGCTCTGCTCACAATGATCTGATATCTGCAAGGAACCTGTGCATATATAGGGGAGTTCAAGTGCATGAGTCACACGTTTTGCGACATGAAAAATTAATTATGAGATAAAGGCAACTCAATCACATGTGAGAAACAAAAAAGTAATTATAAGATAAAGGCAACTCAATCAAATATATTATAAACAGTTTGTTTCAGGTAGCAGTCTAGGAACATCACTTAAAAACTGTGTTTTTATGGTTTTTAAATTAAATTTTTGTAACATTACTTTTTAAAAAATATCTCACATTTGATTGACATGCTGTTGGCTGCCTTACTTAATACATATTTTTAAGTCTATTTTTCATGAGTAATTTACCTGACATATTCTACAATGGTAATGTCATCTTTACAACAGTGTTCTGCCTCACTTTTGCATCCAAAATTGAGAACCTCTATTTAGACAACCTTATCTTGTATCTTACCTTAAACTCATGGAAATCCATTACTTCAGATCAGGTCCCTAGTACAGCACAAAACCATGAAGTGAATAGAAATGAAACATATAAATCTGAGAAATCAGCTATTTCATTTGGTATCTGAAAAACAGTGATTAAATACTTGACTTCCAGTGTATTTGAAAATGTTATCCTTCTGCGTAAAAAGTTTGACTTAGAAAGACTTCCATTCCCCAGTACTGATTACAAGGATGAAACAAGTATATATTGTTTGTCACTATACTCTATTCTCTTGTGTTGTATTTACAAAGAAGCTGGAATTGTGTTGGTGCAGAGGAGATCAATAAGAAGCCTGTTATCAATCTACCAGCAAACTTTGAAGTTAGAAAAAAGGAGAACTATATTGCTTTCAAACATCCTTGACAGTTTAACAAAGATGTAGCAAAGACAGAGAAAGAGATGGGGAGGAGCTGTAGTGACTGCCCTTGGTAGGAAAGAAAAGCAGAATGACTCAGTTGCTGAAGAGTTACATGAACCACATAGTTTCATCCTTCAGAGGTTGAAAAGTTCAGGGCTATTAGTTTTTTTCTTCAACTGACAATAAACAAAAGAACAAAGTAAGAAACAGAATATGTGTCCAAACAGACTTTCCACATTTATTGGCCTAACAGCTTTACTTCCAACGAAGAAATATGAAATAATGAAGCAAGGAGTCATGAGACATGCAATTTTAGCCTTGAAAAAGAGTTTTGTTAAGTCTTTAAAACAAAAGCTCTTGATCTTTTTAACATGTAAGACACATAGATAGCAAAACACCTCAGTGTGTGATATTAAGTAAAGGCACACACAAAAGTGCTTTTCTCATGCAAAATTTTCTCCTAAAATACTAAACTGCTCCCTCCAAGAAGTGAATTTTGCAGGAGGCAGAGCAGACTTCACTGTTAGGATTTAATCCATTTTAACTCTTTAAAGAAATAATTAATTTAGTAACTATCTGATTAAATAAGGAGGTAGCTAGGTGGGACATAAGGATTTCTAAAGCATTTTATTGTCTTTTACACAGTGTCTCTATGCAGTGTCATTAAATATTCTGGGATTGCATATATGCTGTATGGTCTCTGCTGAAAACTCTTCTCCTGATCACAATATGATAGGGAGATCAGCAACGTTGCAGGTCTTCTTCCTCAGGGAAAGATATTTGGCCCCAGAATCTTAAGAGTTCCAGCATGTTTTTTTAATCAAAGATACAGTTTGTCTCTTATGCTGTCCCCCTGGCTCCATATGAACAAGTATAAAGAAGCAGAAAACTCAGCATCTGTGGCAATTTCCTTACTTTGAAAGAACATGTAGTATGATCTTTGCATTTCATTGTGATTATGAATTGTTAATCTAACTCAATGATCATGCAAAATGTTGGGCCTTTTTAGCCTTAATGTTTGCAGACAGAGGTGAGTACGTACGTTGAAGTGTGTGAGCATGTATTTTTCAGGTTTCTTGCACCATTTGGGGGAGCTGTTTCTCTGTGGTTCTTGCCTTCTAGAACTGCAGCTCCTTTTTTGCCATTGGTGTCAGTGATAAAGAATCAGAAGTACAGATGAGGTGAAAAGAGCTAGTGTGACTGAAGAAATGAAATTGGAAACAATAAGGCCTAACCTTGGGGATATATATCAGATGATTTTGGGGTGAGTGGAATAGATAAATGGTCAATTTCAACAAAAGAAGAAGGAAGTCCTGAATAGCATTCAGAAGAAGGAAGGAGTTTGAGTTGTACCTTGGCTGCTACTGATCAAGGAGCTATCCTGAGGGAGAGAAGAAGTGTTATCAGGAATGAGATTACTGGACCAAGGCCAGAGCAAAAGAAGGTCCTGAAGAGACATGTGTGAGTTTGGGTGGGGTAGGGATAAACTGTGGAGCTGAGGGAGTAAAAGATATATTTGTTGTAACAGATGTGTAAGAAAGGTATCCAATTTATACATGCATTTCTTCCTTTTTTCTTCTTCCCCCCCCGCCTTCCCCCCCCAGTCTGCAGTAATATCAGGAGTAGGCTGAAAACTGTAGGTTGAAAATTTAAAAATCCACCTTATCCTTTTGTTAACCAAGTTACTGATGCACTAAAAAAAATAACGCACCCAAAAAATCTGAAAACCAACCAACCCCCACCTGTTTTACCACAAAAGAACTAAAACAAACACAGACACACAAAAAACCCGCCCCAAAACCAAAAACAACAAACCAAAACAAACCAAACCAAAACCCAGAAGAATTAACACAAATGAGACCGTGGAGCTCTGAGTGAAAACTTGTAAAGATAAATACAATTTGAGCAGACAACCAGTAATAAACTCTATGTCTCCATAAGCATAAACTGAATATGCATGAACTGGGCCTTTATATTGGAAGAGGGAGCAGAAATTAATTTGCCTGTGAAAGCTGATTAATGCTTCTAACTAAGGCCTTCAATGTTGGTGCTGCAGACACTGAGTGAAAATTTAGGCCATTAATTTACAACTGAAGTATTGCAAACAGCACAGAGAGCATGTCTTCCTCCTCTTCACTGCATGTATTTGAAAGCAAAGATATTTTACTCACCATCAGAGGTTACATGGAGAAGAGCTGGTAAATGGAATAAAAACAAAACAAAACAGCAAAACCTCTTAGTATTTCACTCACACTACCTAAGAACCAAAGTTCCCTGATTATTTTGTGTGATAGTGAATCCCATAACAAATGGAAGCTTACACAGCAGCCTGAGTCACGTGTGCTTAAAAACAACACAGAAGCAAACCATAGTTTGGTGGCAAACCACTGTTAAATTTACGTACTGAAATGAAGAGCATGATCAGTGTTGCAATGTACTTAGGCAACTCATTTCTGCTTACAAATTCTCACTGTACACTGTAAACTAGCTTGCCTGTGACCTAGTGGCACAGCCTACATTAAAATTAAACTTCCTTTGATAAATATTTTACTTCATTTACGTCTACATTCTGCAATGTAAATTTCGCATTCAAGACTGCAAATTTCCAGTTGTCTTTAATATAAGCTTATTTTAAAATCAAACATGCTCTATTTCACTTTATAATCTACTGCAACCATCTGCCTCTGGTTTATCTCTGAAGCATTAAGTTATTGTCTCAAACTGATAGTTTTACAGGTGCAGAAATTAAAATGGATTAGGGTGGAAAGAGCCAAATTTGGTTTTATTTACTTTTCTTTTTAGGCATGATTTTAACTCATGTAACTTCCTAAGTCTTTCTTTCCTTAGAGTGACTATTGCAGGAAGTTACTCTACACGCTGCACCAGATTCTTAGGACACATGTTAAAACACAGAGCTAGCTAATGGTTCTTACTGCTATTTATTTCTGTTTCTCTGACAACATAAGGCAACTTGATAACCAGCTGATTGCTCCATCCCCCATACTTTTAGGTGAGACAAGCACTGTAGTGTTTCAAGGTTCTTTTCAAGGAATTAAGTAGAAAAACTGTATTCTGATAATGTGTGATGACCGAAATGATATTTTTGTAAATGGTATTTATTTAATTTATTTAACTATTGAAGAAATAGTAGTGCATTCCATGTTTCAGGCTAAATTGAACCTTGAAAAAAGAGAAGAATATGACTCTAAAAGGGAGTAACCGTAAGTGGTCTAAAAGAAGTGGAAGTCTTTGAAAGAAAGAAAGAAGTCCAAAAGCTTATCTCTACAATATTTACTCAGGCAGAAATTCTCTTTATATCAGTAAAAATTCAGAATTATAAATCTTCATAGAACTGAATTGTGAATCTGCATGTTTCCTCTTATGTGCCAGTTTAATTATTCATTATGAATCTACTCTTGCTAATTTTTAAAATTTTTTTTGTCTCCTTACTGTTGTCTGAACAGGCAATACATGATGGCTATTAATTCAGCTAGTTATCACTTTAAGTAAAGAATTCCCTTCACAAATTTGTCAGGGATGTCACCAGTTTTTCAGTCTCTCAAGTAAAATTAGACATTCATGTGTTTTCCCTTTGCTTTGTATTTTTATCTCCTCATAACAGACTGCACCATACAATTAGTATAGACTCAAAAAAGTATCCTGGAACCCTGTGTCAGGATGAGAAAAACATCTGAATTCTTTTTATTGTTGAAGGAATAGCACCATTCAAAGACAAAATGCTTTTAATGAAATGAGAGTTTTAGATCAGACAAATGCAGGTTTCCATAAATTACAGGCAGTTAATTTTTTTAGCCACTTGTTGTAGTGGACTCGGCTCAATAATGGCTCATGAATAAAACAAACTCAAACAAGAAGTTCAACTGCAGAATGAGTTTTTGAGGAAATGAAACTGATTAAAGTCAAAACTCAAGAATTCTATCTTCAGCAAAGTTTTTCACCATAATGAGATATTTTAACAATTGTTAGCAGCACTCAAGTTTCTCACCTCTTATCACCAGAATTGCCCCACCTAGAAATACTCTTGTTGGCAGTCAAGGAAACAGGGGGATTAGAAGATTTAGCAGAGCACAGTAGATACTTTGCTATCACTAATTAAATTGTACTCATAATAGGTGCTACTAGTGAGAGAACACAAGGATAATACCAGCACTGAAAATTTTGCCTGTTTTCCAACTCTGACCTTGAGAGTCTGCTATCTGGGACAGCACATGGAGGCAATGTTAGGAACAGCCTGGGATGGCAATGCCCTCATTCC
>NW_009953507.1:3529344-3540644 GCF_000747805.2 Chaetura pelagica | reverse complement strand
TAAGTCTCTGGAGCCAAAAGCACAGAAGCACATGGGACAAAAAGAATACCATTGCAAAAAAAAAAAAAAGTTCCTTGTCAATAAGCATCAGCTAGGGCAATAGAAGCTTTTGATGTCCTCTCGTGCCCTTGTTTCTGTTCTTTTAATTAATCACTAAAGTGATTATACACAATAATGATTGTGAAAAAGATGCCTAGACCATGGTATAGGGGTCTTAGTTGAGGTCTTCACATGCCATAGAATGTTTGCCTCTTCTCTATCTGTTGGGTCAGGTTGGCAGTAGGAGTTCCGAAAGAGTTCCTGACTGTCAGGAACTGGAAGATCCAGTCTCTCACTTCTTACATGAGTTCTCTAACTTCTGAAAGTAATAAGCAACTCCCTCTATACATTCATATTACAAAATTAAAAAGTTATGAAAGCTTTTGTTTTCTATTTCAAAACGTCTGTGCATGTTAAGTGACTTTCCAATGTACATAGGAAAATAAGTCCTCTTCCAAGATGTGTGTGCTAATATGACTTATGTCTAAATCCTGATGGGTTTTAAGCTAACACAGCTTGTCAGCTGAACATGGAAAAACCTTGCTACTCTTGGACTCTTCAGTAATCTCTGAAATCCATTTGGGTCTTGACTGGCCAAACAACATGAACACTATGCAATGAAACTCTATACTTTCTAGTGAGTGGCCACACTCATTACATTTCCTATTGATTTGTCTGATAGGATGATTTTCATATACCATATATCTTTTTAGAAATATGGAATTTATATAACAAATTGCTGTTTCAAGTAGTGATTTTAATTTTTGTTTGTTATCTTTTGAAATACTCTGCTCCCCATCTATGTTAAATTGGAAAACTTTGTTCTTGCCTAAAGGTCTAGAAAATTGAGTAAACAATATCCCAGCAGCCTATTTAAATTGGAGTGCAAAGTGATTTTTAAAAATCTGTCTTCTTCCTTCTATAACTTTGGCAGTAAAAATAATGTTATTATTATAATGTTGTTGTTGCATATCAACAGCTTTTGTCAATACTACTTGTAAGGATAAAAAAAAGAAAAAGAAAAAGAAAAAAAAAGCTTGTTTTAGATATTAAAAATTGCATTTGATTAGTTCCCAAAGCTATTAGTATGGATTGTTTCTTCAGCATTTTCTAATTGTAGCTAACTGAGGAACAATTCCACATATGATCTCAAGCCATTTCTCTCTTTATGTGAAATTCACAACCAACCACATGATGTTCATTATGAACATTTGTCTAAGAATACTAGAATGACTGAAAAAAATAAAATCCTTCAGGAGAAACTGCTGTAACAAATATTGGTGCACATATAGTTTATGCAAAATACTTCCAGTTTACAAGAATTCACACTCTCATCACCTTGTCATAACCCCTTCTCTGCAAGCTATGAGCTCTGATCATATCTCCAAACTCTCTTGTTTTGCCGTTTAGTTCTCCTGTTTCACTTCAGTCTCCTAGTGTTGTCCACAGACTTTGCAGACACAGAAAGACAGAACCATAGAATGGTTTGGTTTAGGAAGGACCTTTAAAGGTCATTTAATCCTACCCTCCTGCAGTGAGCAGGGATATCTTCAACTAGATCAGGTTGCTCAGAGTCCTGTCCAGCCTGACCTTGAATGCTTCTTTCATGGTTTGTCTCAGGATTGGCAATTAAACCAGCAACAATAATGCTCTCAATCCCCTCCCACCCAGGGAAAGAGAGAGAATTCCTGGATTGAAAACTAAACTAGACAGCTTTAATTAAATAATAATGAGAAAATAAAATGTTTACAATTATATACGAATGTGTTCAGGAATGTGCAAAAGCCTCTTGCCTCCCCCCACCCCAGCAACTCCCACAGCATCTCCTGAGCTGTGAGCAGCTCTGAAATATCCTGGAGCTGCCAGAGAGAGCAGCAGAGCAGAGGAGATGAGGGGAGAGTTGTGAGGGTCAGGAATGCATGAGCCTGGGGATCAATGGTGATGGATAGATGGAGTCCTCCCTGGATGCGGGCCATGGATGGAAGAGAAGGGAAGAAGAAGCAGGAAGGAAGTTGTCTTCTGTGATCTCTGACCTTACACTGAGCTTATGTAGATATATGGAATGGAATGTTTGATTAGTTTTTCTGTCTGTCTAGTCCACTCCATCCTATGGGAGGATTACAGATATGACTCTTCTGCTCCCTTCACATCTCAGGCCACAGATGCAACAAGTAGATCAAAGCAAACCTTCAAGTCCTAGCAGCAACATAAACATTCCAACATTGTCAGTTCACTAGCTAGAAAGTTTGCTGCTAGTCAAAAAAGAGCTCACTGAAGGAAAAAAAAACAACAAAAACAACAGTAAAAGGAAAATTGGCTTCATCCTGGCTCAAACCAGGATAGCTTCCAAGGATGGGGCATCTACCATCTCTCTGGGCAACCAGTTCCAGTGTTTCACCACCCTCATGGCAAAAAAAAATGTCTTCCTTATATCTAGTCTAAATCTACCCTCTTTTAGTTTAAAACCATTTCCCCTTTTCCTCTCACTACAAGCTCTGCTAAAATGTTTATTTTCCTAAGTGTATCTGCCCTGACATGGTTTGTGATGCTTAGCTGCATTGTCTTAACATACTGTTGGAAAACCATATGCTCCCACATGTCTTCTGATTTGTTATTGTATGAAATACTTTTATTTAAACTGTTAAGAGAAGAGAATTCTAAATAAAGCCTGGGAAAAACTGGTACAACCTGTGGACTTGATCCTAACTTCCACTGATGCTCTTCCAGTAGAAAGGCAGACACAGGTTTTTTGCTTGGCTGTGTTAAAACTTTCTAATTTCACAGTTAGTTTCATGTGACAATGGAAAGTACATATATTCTTTATCCCTCTCTATGATGACTAAGTGATAGGCAAAAACTGAGATCTAGGCTTATGACCTTCTGCTTCCTATGTGGAAAAAACAAGCTGCTTAAGCAGGGATATGATATTGCTATGAAAGTGCAGTAGTAAATAGTATCCCTTGATGGAACTGTGCTGCAGATGCATTTCTTCCATTAAGCTTCTCCTTATTTTATGTATCAACAAATTTATTTGGCATTAAATAAAATACTATTCCATGTTTACAATGTTTATATATATTGTTTATTCTAAATATGTTTTATTATTTGTGTGCATATATATATAATCTATTTATTTACTTATTTACAATAATTGAATTTCTGGCAATAAATAAAGGTTTCCAAAATAAACCTAGCAAAATTCTCTGTAGTAAAGACTGACTACTGGTAGAAAGTATGTGCATGATTTCTTCTACAGGTTTTGATTCACGGGTTATCCATTTTTTTGAAGGACTGGTAACCACATTAAGTTTAAACTTAAAATGCAGGGGAGAGCTGATGAGGTAGGACTAAAGAAAAATAAATCTTGAATTTTAATACTATCCTTTTCATACTAACAATAATTTCAAAATAATTGGAAAGCTTACTGCATTATCTGTCCATGTCAACAGAAGGAGTTCCTGAAGAGCTCCCTATCAATCTCTGTTTTAATACTCTCAGTGACATGAATTTTCCAATTTCTAGATGTCTGAACAGTGATCTTACATCAGGAAACCAATTTAGTAAACAAAGAATATAAAACCACATGGCAAACACGAGATAAGAACGATATTAAACTTGATTCATCAACTTGTTCTTAGTGTTAGCAGACCTTCAAATATATTTTAGTATCCTGGATTAAAACCAATTAAGGAAGAACCTACATGAAACATAGAGCACTGTGAGAATAAAATGTATAAACTGAACTAAGATTTTATTTTTCCAGACACATTTTTTTTGGAAAATGTGATCATAAAATTATTTCTAGGCAGTTAGATCCACAATATAAACAAAGTTCTGACTGATGGTCAATTTTTATAAAACCTGTAGAATATTAGCATTAGCACAGAAAAGCAAATGATCTCTGTCTAATGGATTATATACGAAGCACAAGGATTGATCCAAAGACAATTTTATTATTTTTTTTAACACTGAAGAGAAATTTTCCAGTTTTAATATTCTCCCAGTAAATGGTTTAGCTTCCACTTCATTTAGAGACAGTATATATTCACAAAAACAAACAACAACAAAAAAAAAAACACATCAAAAAACCAAAAAAAAACAGTTGGCTTTTCATACTTGCATTGATCTCAAAAAACAATGAACAAAAATAATTATCTTCAATGGTGTTTTACTTTCTTTTTTTTCTTGCCAAAACAAACTAAAAAAAAAATATCTTTTTTTTATCTACATATAAAATTCCATGAAATAGAAAAGATTTCAAGTGAAGAGTAAAAAGAAAGCCAAAGATCACCAAGACTTGCCTTTCCATGAAGAGACAAATAGAGCTTTCCTCTTCTTCTCTGTGGAAAGATAGTGGTAAGGATATTCACTCAGGTAAAGGTAGAAGTTTTCCTCCACAAATTAGTAGATCTGAACCTGCATCTGGAAATCTTTAACATCATCCATCTGGGAAGGGAAAAGGCTGGTTTCCTTCAGTTCTGTTATGGAAAGAGTTCTACACCTTCACTGAAGTAGGGACTGGTTAATAGGTGTCTCACATCCTGATGTCCTTTAGTATCTGCTGGGTGTTTATTTTCCCTCCAGGTCTGGCAACTAGTGATTTGGTTGATGGGGAATTAGATGACATGAGAGAACTGGTCCAAAGTAAGGTCTGGTAGGTGAGACATACAGATGGAGCTGTCCAGAAAGTGATTAGGTCTTGTAGTAAGCATCCTAAACTATCAAAGAATAGAGTAATTTCGCTAGCATAGGACTATAGAAGTATTTTATGAAAATTGGATTGCTCCAGCAAAAGTGAGCTCTGATGCAGAGAACCTGAGATCTTAGTCAGTAAAAGCATCACCTGTGTGTTAGAGGATCAAAGTTGAAATCTTTGGCCTGAACCAGGAAGAAAGTGAACTTGAGGTCTGTTACCCCTCAGGCAGGTACCTTAATCACAGGGACATGATGTATTCTAAAGAAGCACTACTTCATGTTGGAGCTAATGGACTTAATTAATGTTTGCTTCACTGAAGGGGAGTTTCTGCAGCTCCACAAGCACTCTGTAGTGTAATCAATCCTTAGCTGAAATAGACTTCTGTAGTTGCCAACTATAATGTTAGTTGACCTGTCTCTGGTTCCCTCTTCCTGAGCAATGCTACAAATGCATTTATGCCCAACTGGGTAAAAATACACTGTGGAATGTGGCACTGAAATGGTAGATTACCCATAGTCAGAGATGGAATATTACACCAGACTTAATGATACGCAGTCCAGAAGGGCTCTTTCTATGACTAGAGTCATAGAAGATCAATAATGTCTTTTCCATTAAAGGGCAAATATCAGTTGAATAACATAGTCCTAGTTTTTCTAATAAGGATGTCACAGAGACAAAAACTCCTAATGTGACCTCTGAATAGCTAGTAGTTTAAGCTGTGTATTTTCTCCCTGTTAGGATCTCGCAATGTTTTCACAAACCTATAATCCAAGTGTAAGGCAGGCACATGCCCAGACAAAAATGAACCTGTCAAATCTTAGTACAGATATAAACACAAGTAGGGAGGGAAAACATTTTAGTGAACAGAAACTAGTTACATTGTTGTCCTTTAACAAGAGCATCTATCATCTCGCATCCCATAATTAAAATAGTGTATGATTTTGCAGCCCACAGCTCACAAGCTAGTTTTGCAATTGTTTGCAGTAAAATATTGTGAGAAAAAGACTAGTAGAGATGACAGGAAACAAAATTTTTAAGATGAACTTTAAAAATATTAATAGTCTTGTTAGGTGGTATTTGTGGTACTAGCTGTTAAGCTTTGATCATTTTGGTTTTTTATATTTTGTAGTACTACATCTTCATTTAGAAAGTGACAGGCAGTGATAGAAGAATGAAAGAGATCTTTCATGATATGGAGAACTGCAGGCTTTTCTTATGAAAGATGCAAAAAATTTTTAAATGGCTTTTTTTAAAAGTCATTTGCAAAACTGTATCAGAATAAACTCATTGTGCTAGTGTCAAGGTTTATTATTCTTGGCTGTACTAACATAAAGTAAGAGACTGCTTAGCTTGTTTTTGTTGTATCAATAATAAAAAAAAAAGTGCCAATTTAACCTAGAATTTCTTTAAAGGAATCCTATTTAATGTAAATACAGAAGTAAAATGTTAAGACTTTGATATTATAATCAAGTTTACAGGGCAGGTAAAATTTTGTAATTTTTTATTACATTTTGTTAAACACTCACAGAAATTATTCATAGAAAGGACAATGAAATTATATTTTTTGCCTCAAATTATAAACTTAATATTTTAGATTTAATAATTTTTCAAACTCTGCTTTTGTTATCATCTATTTCAAAGATTAAGATCATAAGTGAAATATCTAATAATAAACTATAGGCATTTACATATGGAAATAGTTCATTTCTTCATTTAAAAAATACAGTACTTTAAATAATGGTGGATAATTAATAATGCATATTTTGCAGTTGAATTACATATAATTGTTCAGCTCAAAATATCCACAGATAAGAAGATTAGCAGGAGCACTATGCGATGTTCAGTCTGTTTTTGGTTTATGGAAAAAAACAGTTAATACATGCAATATTTATCTTACATTTTTGTTTTATATTTGATGATCCTGAAAGAATAGCACCAATGAGATTTGTCAAACATGTATGCTAGCAATAATAAGTATTTATTTATTTACGACATTGGAGAAATAAGATTTAAGTGAAAAGGTTTTATTCATTATTTACACTTAATTTTACATATGACTTGCATATTAATTTAGTTTATCATAAATGGAACTTCCATTGCAATAGTTCTAGACAATCTACATAACAAACAAAGAATCAAGATTTTTGGCCCATTGTCTTAATATATCCGAAAAAAATTTTTTACTGTAAGAGTGACAGAGCACTGGAACAGGCTGCCCAGGGAGGTTGTGGAGTCTCCTTCACTGGAGACATTCAAAACCCACCTGGATGCGTTCCTGTGTGATGTACTGTAGGTGACCCTGCCCTGGCAGGGGGGGTTGGACTAGATGATCTTTCGAGGTCCCTTCCAACCCCTAGGATTCTATGATTTAAACTACCAGTTGAGCAGACAGAATTTAGGTGCATGATAAAGGTGAATATGCTTTGGTAAAACAACATATGAAAAGCAACAAAATAAACTCTGGGAAATTCATGCAATGTTTGAGAGGGTACCTAAGAAATGGAGAGCTGTGCGATCTTCTTCATGTCATAGTATGAATTACTTCTGAAGGGTGGATGTCTGTGCACAGCTGATGGAGGAATAGCTGTATTGACATTATCAACGCAATCCACAAGAAACATACAACTGAGTTCCACATTTCATAAGAGTTTACATTTTCCAAGTTTATAGTCTAAGACCACAGCTCTGAAAGCAGTTCTGCCTATGATTAAATATAAGTATTTGATCAGTCTCTTTGAATGTAGCATGTCAACTGATATATATGAAAGGACATGTGCTTGCAGAGCCAGGGCTCAAGATTGTGAAATGTCAGGGCCCAAATCTCTTAATTTCTATACATATGTCATTAAATGTCTGGTATTAAACCTACTAGTTTATATTGCACATTCAAAAGGAGCTACTTGAAGTTTTATCAACATTTAAAAGTGTTTACTTCAGCATAACTTCTGTATTTTGGAAAGCAAATGTATGCCTTCTTAAATTGCCAAGAACACTTATCATTTTTAGTACATGCTCATGCATACAGATGACTGTAAATGATACGACATTTGAAAAGAGGTATCAGTGACAATATTAAGGAGTCTGAAAAAACTGATTTTCAAAAGCCTTTAAAAAGAAAACTAGGTAACACAAAAACATTGGCCACAAACTGATGACTTATGGGATTATTTTACATGCTAAATCTCATGACAACTGATGTTACAGAAATAAAATTAATGTCAAGATGTAAGTAAGTCTTTATACAGACTCATTACTAGAATATTCTATTAATTTCACAGATTCTGTACATCTGCAATAATACAGCTTTTTTTATTGTATAAGCTGCATCTCTAACATGTTTCGATTTACTTTTATTCCTATTCATACATGTCATTAAAATAAAACATTAAAAATTAAAACAACCTTTTCACATGGAATGATGTCTCAGGTCAAGTTATACTTGTAACAGATCTCTTTCTGATGTTATTTGAAAAATGTAAAAATATATTTTATAGTTACAATTAAACAGTGATGATTAACAAAGTAATCAGTAGTTTATTATAACTTCATAGATATCACTGTAGAGGAGATGAGGACCTTCTCTTTTAAACTGAAAAAAAAATAAATGAGCTAACACACATTCTTCTTCCTTTCTCTAAACAGAAATTGTTCATTTCCCTCTACAAGTATGCACCTGAAGTTTGTAACCTTATTTTTATTTCCAGGGCTCAGGTGAGTCCTTCTTTAAACTCCTTGGTCTGTATATACCCATAATTTTTTAAGCTGCCTGAGTAGATTTGTAATTCCCCAAGAAAATATTGGTAACTGTTAATGGTTTTAGGTAGTTCTTGAAGTTTATATATATATATATAGCTATACATTTAAAATAAGCCAAAGTTATACAATGTTTCGTTTATGTCTTTATTGAAGTATAAAGATTGTAATCTGACTGAGAATTCTAATTTATATATATATATTTTATTTTTCTTAAATTCTCACATTTTCACTTTTGAACAATACAATGTGGGTATATATGAAATAGCCTGGCATCTATCATCACATCCATTATATTATATCATATACAGATCCTCAGTAAATGTTTTCTACTGAGTTGTGGAAGACGACTGTTCTCAATTCTCAAATGTAAAACAAAAAGAATTATGAGTTTTACTTCACCTTGGTAAAATTGTTCTATACTAAGCTGTTTTAAACGTTTGCTCCTTCTGCTCATACAATCCTACCTAGCCCTAAGAAAACTTTTCAGTAGAAAAAGAGACAGAGTAATCTTAAATTATTTTCTAGAAGACTTAGCCCTTTTCTTTCAAGTTTTACAGTGAAGTCAGAGAATATTGTTATGTGGTTTTTTTCCCTTTTTGTGGCAACACAGACAGCATATGACTGGCCCTTGCAAGAGGAATCACAGAATCACAGAATCTTAGGGGTTGGAAGGGACCTTGAGAGATCATCTAGTCCAACCCCCCCTGCCAGAGCAGGGTCACCTAGAGTACATCACACAGTAATGTGTCCAGGCAGGTTTTGAATGTCTCCGAAGGAGACTCCACAACCTCTCTGAGCAGCCTGTTCCAGTGCTCTGTCACCCTCACAGTAAAAATTTTTTTTCGGATATTCACCTTGAACCTCCTATGCTCCAATTTGCACTCATTGCCCCTTGTCTTATCACTGTACATCACTGAAAAAATCCTGGCTCTGTCCTCCCGACACTCACCCTTTACATATTTGTAAACATTGATGAGGTCACCCCTCAGTCTCCTTTTCTCCAAGCTAAAGAGACCCAGCTCCCTCAGCCTCTCCTCATCAGGGAGATGTTCCACTCCCTTAATCATCTTTGTAGCTCTGCGCTGGACTCTCTCAAGCACTTCCCTGTCCTTCTTGAACTGAGGGGCCCATAACTGGACACAATACTCCCGATGCAGCCTCACCAAGGCAGAATAGAGGGGGAGGAGAACCTCTCTTGACTGACTAACCACACCTTTTCTAATACACCCCAGGATGCCATTATCCTTCTTGGCCACAAGGACACGTTGCTGGCTCATGGTCATCCTCCTGCCCACCAGGACCCCCAGGTCCCTTTCCCCTACACTGCTCTCCAGCAGGTCAGCCCCCAACCTGTACTGGTACATGGGGTTGTTCTTCCCCAGATGCAAGACTATGAATGATCATGCATGGAGAAACTGCATAATGTTCCAAAACTCATGGTAATTTCTATGCATATACCTAAGTTATTTTAACCGAATAAATCAGTGTACATCAAACCAAACAGCAATCAAAAGAAACCTAAAACAAATTATATTTAAAAAAATCGCAACAATTATAAATTCTAGCTGTTTGTATATAGATTATCCTCCTTTAAATACCTGCATCTACCGCTGGTCTCTATTAATCTGTTACATTGCAAAGCTGAGCAATTCACTTGGAACAGTGTTAAGAAATACCTTTAGTAATAGTTGAACTGTTAACTCCATTTTCTGTCATACAGCTTCTCACATTAGCTGCAGCTTTTCAAGATAGTAACTAAGTTTTGTCCTGTACATATTCTTTCTTAAAAATATGGAGAGATAATGGCTCATTATTCTCATGTTTTAAGTTACTGTGATTTTATTTTGCATACTTTTCATAAACAATGAAAATAAGGACTGTGCTATTCTAACATTTGCAAAAACATTTACATCAACAAAAAAAAACCCTTCAAGACCTTCACAAAGAAGGTACAAATGTTCACTGGTCATCATTTTTTCATCTGCTGATATTGCTGTGCAATACTTTATAAAAGATGTAAGGATCCATTCATGGGACTCATAAGCATTCCCTTGGGAAAGCAGTTTTATTTATTTATTTATTTTAATAGACAGTCTATGTGCCATAGCATGTATTTTCTAAAAAAAACCTCAAAAACTCACCTAAAATTCCTGTGTATCCTCCTATTCTGTATTTCCAAACTGAACATTTAATTATATCCAGAACACTTTTTTTGTTTTCAGCACAGGTAAATAGAAATATTTTATCACAGCATACTTCTAACTATAATACTTTTAAAATATTTGAAACTTTCCTGGAGTATTTTTAAAATTTAAAGTGTTCTTCTGATTTCTCCACCAAAGTTCATGAAACACTATCACGAATACTGAACACCTTAGTTCTCTGTAATGAATTAGGTAATGTGAACATCTCCAACTGTTTTTAGCTGCGAATTACACTCCTAGGTTAATTTTTTAGTGTCTTCCAATAGTGGTTTATTTCAAATTTAAACATTTTTGAACATATATATTTCTAATTCATGTTTGCCAGTTCCATTCTCTTTAATATTTTCTTTAATAAGGAAGAAGTGTCTTTTTTACGTATCCTTGGAAGGAAGATGGGTTAATTTTAAGCTCAGTTAGTAGATTTTGGTTCCTTTGAGTTTCTCCTTGTGGAGGGATGGTGGGAGAAAAATCCTGCCAAGAAATACAGACATTCACATTCAACCCCTTCAAGTCACAAAAGGAGATCCTAGAACACTCAGAAGGGAAATTCCATGAAGGAAATATTAAGTATGAATTTGTAATCTTGAAACTTACATAAGGAAATC